>NC_029790.2:96597803-96603730 GCF_000816755.2 Arachis ipaensis
TCTTTCTCTCTCTCTCTCTCTCTCTCTCTCTCTTTGAGGAGAATGAGCTGAATGTTTGTTTATGTGGGTTAAGTGAGTGGGCCTTGGGCCCAATTGTAGCCCAAGTCCGTTTGCTTAGCCCGTTGGCCCAACCTTGGGACAAAACCTTTAAAATTAGTATTTTAATTTGTATTCCAATTATTTTTACTTCCTAAATTTTAAATTTTAGTTTCTTAACCTTCTTCACTCATAATTAATTGTCTCACTGATGCGTGCATATCTTTAGTATTTTTCTCTTAGAATTCCAATCAATAAACTAAGAGTTATTGCAAGATAAACAGTGATTTCATGATTAATTGAGAAATACTTTGAGTTAGTGTGCATTCATTGATTTTAGGAAATTCGAAAGAGAATTAAAAAAGATCAAAGAGAAAAGGAGGAAAGGAATCACTTTGAGCAAGAAGAGCAAGAATGGAGGAGCAAATAGAAAGTCCCATAAACTGAACAGAAAGCTTCACGTACAACGTGACCTTGCTCAGGTACCACGCCAAATCATAGTGCACTCCTAGGAGCACTTGGTCCCTCAATGTACGACATGAGAGAATTAGCGTACAATGCCAAAACAGAAGCCGTCATGCGTGTGCACAAAGGGTAAAATTTGCTCATTCATGCGTACGCATGACCCCCAATTTAAATGTGGTACGTAGAAGACTAGACATGGGACGTGAAGGCTTTCACGTAGGATGTGGCTATCATGTCTATGCATGACCCATGCGAACATACAACAAAAAGATTTTGAACAATCATGCGTACACATGAGGCATGCGTAGGCACGATTGCACTTTCACATAGTACGTGAGATTTTTCACGTATAATGCCAGGGGCTAAACAGAGGCAGCAATTGAAGGATTTCAAGACCACGTACAACGCGTGGATTTGTCCACGTACAACGTGGATTTGTCCATGTATAACGTGGGCTATCCAGGGAGCAATTTAGGGCATGGCAATACTTCACGTACAATGTGAAGGGCCTACAAACCCCGTGAGACTCTTAGTCACCTCCCATAAGGGGCTTAATGTACTCACTAAAAGACCTCTAATTCTTCATCAATTCAAGGATCAACTTAAGCCCACCAATCACAAGCATTTATTAAGAATTTGCAAGAAGATAAGATTGAAAGCTTTGCTGGAGGCAATCATTAATTAGTTAGATTTGATTCTATTTTAAATTTGATTCTGTTTTAAGTTTTGAATTTGAATTTTATTAGGGTTAGCATTTAAGGAGAGAAGTCAAACACTTGAGGGAGCTTCTCTTCTTTGGCAGGTTTTGTTTTTGTTTTTTTTAAGGATTTCTCTGAAGAACATGAGAAACTAATTCTCCTTGGTTAATGTTAGGAGCTCTATTGATTCCATGGATTAATATACTAACTTTTTCTACCTTTGATTTATACATTGATATCTTTTCAAGAATGGGTTTTCATTCTTCATCCTAAGAGGATTGAATGTGTTGGAAAATAATTCTTCTCCTACTTGAATTCTTTTAACTTCTTGGAAAAATTGATTAATTGAATTAAGCTTGAAAATTAATTCTCACAACTCTTAAGTTTTAAAACTAGACTTGATAAGTGAAATAAAATCAATTAGGGGAGATTCTTATGAATTGTGTGGCTTATGAATCAGTGAACGTGCTTAACTCTTTTCTTAAATAATTGATTAAGGGATTAGCAATTAATTAGGTTAAAGAGAAATAAAAAAATCCAAGAAATTATGGTTTGATTATTGCTTATTTGCCATGATTGTATCTTTGCATGATCAAGGTGGAAAGTGAAAAGTATTAATCCAAAAGTTTTAACATCTATAAAACCTTAACTCTTTTACTTATATTCTTCTTCAATACTCACTGCTTGCCTTCGTTCACCTTGCTGCTTATGTTACAAGTTATTCAAAACCTTAATTTGATTGTCTGACTAGATTAATTGATTGACTATTGTTTGCTTAATCCGTTGATCCTCGTAGGATCAACACTCACTCACCGTGACTTTATTACTTGGTACGACCTGGTGCACTTGCCGGTAGTATTGTAGTATAAAATTCGCATCACTCACTTAAAATGTCGAACAGAGTTAAGCCGATACTGACGGTTAAGTTACTGATATGCGTTTTTATGTATTTTTCCGCAAAAAATTATATTTTTCTGCTCGAAAAATTTGCTGAATCCAATTATCATCGTTAAATTTCTAAATTATGAAGTCTAAATATTCCAACCCCATTTGGCCCATATTTAATTAATTACATATTCTTATTCAATGACTAATTATCCAATTAATCCTTTTATAATTTTTTCGGATCTTACAATACATATTTTCACATAGAAATTAAGACATTGGTTTATTGCATACTACGTTTTTTTTTCTTTAATTAATCCAATTATTTTGTGAATTTTTTTGTTATGTACTTTTATTTAGTATATTTTGCACCAATAAAAAATAATAAATTGATCTTAACTTAAAATTAAATATATTAAAGAATATTTTTTCATTAAAAATACTTTAGATATAAATAAAAAAAGTAAATATTTTTCATGCATCGCACATATATATACACTAGTTATAAAATTAAAAGTGCACGATAGATATGCTGTAATAATATATGTAGTGAAAGTAGTTAAAATATCTTTAATTTAAGAATAAAGTATCATTTTTATCTCCAATGTTTGGATAAGTCCTCCTAACGTTTAAATCGTTATATTTAAGTCCCTAATGTTTTAAAATTATCTCAATGTTGTCCTACCGTTAGGGATCTATTAACAGAATTGACGGCGGAACAAAATTGAGACAATTTTGAGACATTAGTAACTTAAATAGGACAAAAAAGTTGGGGACAAAAATGATATACTCTTATAAGAATTACCAAATCAAGTAAAATGAAAATAAATTTTAATAGAATGAATTGCATTACGAATTCAAGATTTTTACTCATCATAAGATATTTTTAGAATAATTAATGGATAAAATTCCAAAAAAAATAAGTACGATACATATATAATAAAGTATAGATTATACTTTTTTGTCTCTAATATACTGAATTTTTTTAATATTTAATTTAAATAAACTTTATTTTTAACTTAGAAATAAATTTAATTTTATCCTTTAATAATATTAAATTTTTATGGTATGTAGTTATTCAATTATTTTTTAATATTCAATTCTCAAAAACTCAAAAGCCTTTCAAAACGGTTTATCTATGCGGAACCAAAACAGCCTTTCATATTTTATTCCAAACCAGAAACACAAAACCGAAATCAACCATCAGTTTATCTCTTTCCAACCACGGCCCTAGGTCCAAACAATCCAACCAACAACCAATCACCACAATCCAACAGAGTCCCAGATGCAAACACAGATAGGAAGTTCAAGCACAACCAAACAGTTATTACAAGTAGAACAGTTAGCAATTAATCACATAGACAAACCAAGTATAATATGCACACCCAACCAATGTCACACAAATGCATATGATGCATGCCTGTCCCTAGTGGCTGATGATATCATCTGTCGGTTACCAAGCCAACCCGACGTGTCCGGTAGCTAACCCGGACACAGTCTCTCTGTTGCGCTTTATTATCATTAGAGGGTATCTGTGCCCTGTCGCCATTAGAGGGTATCTGTGCCCTGTCACCATTAGAGGGTATCGGTGCCCTGTCACCCTTACAACCAGAGAGAAAACACAAGCATATTCGCATACAACATTCATCTCAGCCATCCGGCTTAAATTCACAATTCATTCGATTGCATACATGCATTTATACTCAACCATGGATCACCATCCATCTCAGCCATCCGGCTCACGGTTCAATCCAGAACCAGCCAATTTATCAATAAATACAGCCCTTCGGCTTAAGTTCATAATCAGCCATACGGCTCACAACTCATTCGGCAATCAGCCATAGTTCAATAGCATACACGGCCATTCCGGCTCACAACAAAACAACACTTCCACCATTCAACATCATCAAATTCATAAAACCGGCATTTAAGCCACCCCTACCTCAAAACGCAAATTTCATAACTCAAACGCATCACAGAGTCCTTTCCGCCTCGACCCGAAATCAACAATCAAAATCCCGGCTACCAAAACCTCAGCTCCAAACCGTTTTCTCAGCAACCACAACGACTCTAATCGCAATATATAATAACCGAGATTAACTCTCATAATAACAAATGCTACAACTCCTCAACGTATAATAGAGCAGTAACTAGAGGGCTTTCAGATCGAAACGCTTACCGAACCAAAGGAACGGCTGAATCGAAACAGCGGCGGTCTCCGAACCAGTTCGGCGGCAGCCCCAGAAGCCATCTTAGGCGGCAACGGTGATCAGACTCCGGCGACTGAAATCAATATACAGTGATTGTAACGTTTCCAAAAATTCAGGAGAAACAAAACCCAATACTTAAAACCTTACCGGCAGGATTCTCCGGTGACGGCAGAAACAGCCAGAGGCTTCGGCGGTGGTCCCAGAAGTCACAGAACCACTCCCGGCTGCCAGGAACACAGAGGCGCAGCTCCCTTCTCCAGCGGCAACACCTGCGGCGGCCTGAACCCCTTTTTGCCAGCGGCGTCCTGATCAGATTCCAAAACCCAGGAGCAGAGGCAGAAAGGCATCTCCTTTCTTTGATTTGCACGGCGCTGCCCTTCTCTGTACCCAGCGGCGGAGGACCTCGGCGGTAGAGAGGGAGGCAGTCACAGTGGCTCTTCGACGGCACCAGGGAGTACGATGCTGACAGCGGCGCTCGCGACGGGCTTCACGGCGAGGAGCGACCGCAGCAACTCAAGCCCCACGAAGACGACAGCAGTGGTGGCAGTTCTCGGCGACCCATCATCTGCGGTGGCGCTGGGCAGAGACGGCGATGACGCAACTGGCGGTGACGAGCTTGGACGACGACAGTAGCACGGACAGCAGAGGCAGCGCGACGAGGCTGGACCCTTCCTCCCCCTGCGCGCGCGTTCTCTCCTCCATCCCGTGGCAATGGGTCGCGGCTTCCTTTCCTACAACGGCAACACGACGGCGCGGCGGCAGTGATGCCCGCCGGCGACGTCATTTCTTTTCTCCTCTCCTCTTCCCTGCTTTTCCCCTTCCCCTTCGTTTATTTTCTTTCTTTCTTTGATTCATTCTTTCAGGAACACAGAGGAAACTCAGCGTGTGTTGCCGCTACTGAGAGCAAGGAAATGTTGGGGGTGTGGCTAAAGGGAACCGGGTCATGGGTTAGGGTTTCATTTTCAAAAATTAGGGTTAGGGGCACTTTGGTAACTTTACTAAAATTAGGGAATAGAGTAATTGAAACCCAAATTAAATCCAACACTAGATGTATATAGAAAATACTATTTGCTCATCAATTTTTACAAATTACTTTCAATAAAATGCCCAAATCAAATAATTGTAAATATCTTGAATTCGTAATATAATTTATTCCATTAAAATTCATTATCATTTTATGTGATTTGCATTGGTAATTCTTCTAAAAGTAATGTATTATTTTTGTCCCAATGATTTCGTCCTATTTAAGTTCCTAATGTTTCAAAATCATCTTAATTTTGTCCTATCGTTAATTCCGTTAACAGATCACTAACGGCAGGACAACATTGAGACAATTTTGAAACGTTGAGGACTTAAATAGGACAATTTAAACGTTAGGAACAACTTTGAGACTTATTCTAAACATTGGAGACAAAAACGATATTTTACTCTTAATTTAATATCTATAATTTCACACAAATAACACCTGTAATTTCATATTCATAACATTCATACTTTCATATATACAATGTCCATAATGAACGAATTTTTATAATTAATATTACCCAATTTTAAGATATGTATTTTTTTGAATTATCTCATATGTTCTTTAATAGATCACAATTTTAAATTATTTTAATTTTTTTAGTTGACA
>NC_029790.2:96603756-96609640 GCF_000816755.2 Arachis ipaensis
TTTCTGACTTTTCATAAATTGAAATTAACAAATTTAAAATTTTGGATTCTTTTATAAAATATGTGGTGATAATTTAATTAAATAGAAACGGTAATTTGCAATGGTTTATTTAGGGATTTGCGACAGTTTTAAACCATCGCGAAACGAAATTTCAGCGGTTTTAGAAGCGTTGTCTATTAGAGGGTGATGATTTGATTTTGCGACGATTTCAATGAACTGATGGCACAACCACTGTAAATTTGGGGTACGATTTTGCGGCAGTTGGAGAACCGTCGCTATTTTTTTCAATAGATTTAAAAAAATGCGACGGTTTTAAAACTGCCACAAATTTATGTTGATTTTTTTAAAAAAAAAAGCTCCATTGGCTGAAGTTTTTCCACATATACATCATCATCCTCATCAAAAGCATTGGTAGTCAACAAGATTCTCCTACTATTGCATGCATGAGAATGAGATTGCACGTACAATATTGATTAGTGTTCCCAATCAATAGAAATCTTAGCTTTCAAAGCATTTAATAAAGCGAATGTATTATTAGACCTTCTCTAAAATTATGTGAGAGCCGGTGCATGATTCGTATTAAATTAGACAAAGAAAGACCATAAAGTTGCTCCTTTCATTGGTTGAATGATTGATTGTAAGGACTCGATCTCTAACACTACTACTAAAAATTTTATTTTTATTTTATTTTTGTTGGAATGATCTTTGACCATGAACTTTTTGGAGAAGATGACTTGGGTGGGTTTCAAATTTCAATAATTGACCCTCTTTATAGCACAAAATGGATATGTTTTAGCAACTTATTAAAAGTTATATAGATAACTTATGCTAAGAGATCAAAAGTGGTTCGTCACAATAAAATTTGAGAATTAAATGATGATAAGTAAATCATACATACTCCTAGTTTGGTTCATTTATATATTCTAAAGGTATTTATTATTGTCTTTTAAGTATTGGATAATTAATACAACGGAAATATTACAACTTTATTTATTTTTATAAGAACTTATCCTTTCTTAAAAATCTTAATAAGATTTTTTGGAAACATACTATTAAAATTCTTATGCGAAAGCACCAATGATATTATAAAAGCTTTACTTAATGAGTTATTAATTCGAAATTAGGTGATGAAACATTATTTTAATTAAATAAATTGAAAAGAATTAAAGAAAAAAAAGTAAAAGGAGTTACTAAAAAGGAATGACAACTCGCAGGATTTTTGTTTGATTCATCTAAGGACACTTTTTCCATTCGCTTGGACACGATGAAGCTAATGTAGAGTGCAAAACATCGTGGGATAAAAAGTACTGATGAGATCAGAGCTTTAGTTTTTGGTGGTTTTTGAAAGATACAAACTTATATGCATGATTTGTTAATACTATATACTTCCCCTTCCGGTGGAAGTGCTTTATTTTTATTTATTTATTTAATTTATTATATTTTAATTAAACTAATAGATAAAGACAATATAAATAATTATATCTCTAATAAATAGCAAATGTGTAATGATAATTGTGTCCTCTCATATTTTATTGAAAGTTTTATTGGTTGACTAGTTGATACTTGATAATAAAATGTTGGTTTAATTTAGTTATGGAAATGTTTATTATATCAACGGAAGGTTATCAATGGCATAGAAAAGAGGGGTTGAATCCATGGTCTTTTTTAAATTTTGTACACTTTGATTTTAAATTTAATTTAGAACAGAGTTGCTATTGAGTCTGCCATGTTAATAATACAGGAGACAATTTTGTTCTATCTCTTCAAAATTAATCAGGAACAGAGCAAACTAGTTACTTTTGAATACATTGAGTTACTATGACTTCTGTAAGATAGATTAAGCAAGAGATAATTTCATTTAGTCTCATATCGAATGAAAAACAGAAATAGATTAGAGAAGAGAAAATGACATAGTCATATATCCTGATTCGAGGAGTACTAGGGAGCCAGCAAGTTTTGTGATTTGTAGCCATCAATTAGCCATCATTGATGTATTTTAATGGTGTGAGATTTCATCCAATGGTGTGAGATTACTCACTTTTCTTTTGCTGGTTAAATGCTGGCCAGATTTAAATAAAAGTGCTAGCCCCTAGACTTTCTCATCCCGATTCAACCACCTTATGCAATGTGGCTTACATTCAGTCTCCACCACAACTATGGTAGAATTTTCACTATCTTGCTCAAGGATTACATATACAAATTTTCAAGATATCTACCCAACTCTATCAAGGACAAACCAAACTTCTACCCAAGATTGATTTGACTAGGTTCACTCCCTAGACTTTTAACCACTAAGTGCTCACCCAACTTAGTAAGGGAATCCTGTTAGGATCACGAATACAAAATAAAAATACATACAAAAGATATTAAAATAATTTTTTTACTTTTCTTCAAGATTACTTTCTTTGCCTTTTCTCTTAATGACTTTTCTAATACCTCACATATTTGCCTTTTTCCATTGATTGAAAACAAAGAAGGATAAAACTGAAGAACAAAAAATTCAATGTAAAACCATGAAGGAGAAGAAGGTATAGTTCGAAAGCTATGAAGACTGATCCAAACAGTATGCTTACTCTCTCCAGTTCAATGTCTAGCCGTTTACTCTTTTAAATAAGAGTAAAGCTTCCAAAACTTGAGTTAGGTTAAACACCTTTGACTTTGTTCTTCTTTTCCAAAATTCAGAGTAGAGACACAGAGGAAAGATGTGACAGCAGCAGTGATTCATGGATAATAGAGTTGGCTTTAATCCTTTCCCAGCTGCTTCTCTTTCTTCCGTTTTCTTTAACTTCAAAAATATGAACCGTTGATATATTTTTTGGCTCCAAGTTTTAATTTTGACTTTTGATTTACAGTAGAGATACACAACCTCTATTGTCTTCTTCTTACTCGAATAGTGCATGCAGAAAGAGGGTAATTTCAACAAGTTAGAATGGTAGCACAAATATGGAATTACTATATTGTTTTTTTTTATTCAACCTTTGATTTGATTTTTTATTTTGGCTCCAACTCTTGACTTTTCTCTCTCCTTCCTTTTCAATGTCAAGACTTGGTGATTCAGTTTTTCTTATTGCTTGAACCCTATTCTGAACATCCTTTTTTGCTTGTGAAAGTTCTCTTTCTTCTTTAAATTAGGGTTAGTCACGTGGGTTACCATCAGAAGAGAGAAGAAAGTGTTTGTTTGGAGTGTTGGGCACATTGGATATGGACAGAAGAGAGAATGAGTGTTGGCTCCTGGGAGTTTTTTAGGCTTGTTTTGTATATTTTGATTTATGCACAGTGAACACATACATCAACCACACTTTTAAGTTTTTAACCCGAAACTATTATGTTAGTCATCATCAAATTATTGTTTTTATTTTTCAAACTCAACAATCTCCCCCATGATAACAAATATTATAATATAAAATGAATTGTAAAGAAATAAAAAGAGTTCATGATACTTCCCTTTGATGATTCAATATATCATGTTAATCTCCCCTTTCTTTCATTCGGATACCATCCTTAAATGAGTATTTTTTTCTTAATCTGAAATTATTTTTAAAACAATAATATTTTTGTAGAAATTATAGGCAATAGTTATATTTATCATCCATAGTTTAAAGAAATAACATTCAAGCTACTTCATCAAATATTGAACCAACTTATACTATCAAGCAAAGCATTTAATTTAAGTTATGTAAACTAGCATTTCTCAAATCCATAATGCAGCATCAAACAACCATAAAATGGTACTAAACAACACCAAATAGCCTAGTCTATTTTCTAACAATATTCATCATGCATTCAACAATCAGTTTTTATTTTTATTCTCCCTTTTTGTCATCAAAGAGGTAAAATGTAAAATTCGGTCAAACTGTAACTAATTAAATAATAAATTAAATGGAAGAGAATATGGTTAAAAAATTTATTAATCGGAATTTGAAAATTTAAATATGATATTTGGACTCAGTGGATTTTTTTGAGTTGGAAAAACATAGTTTCCTGAATAAAAATGCGCACTGAAATTTTGAACGGCAGTACCGGCTGCGATCTGTCCGATACTGTGGCTGAGAAAATTAATTAGAAGTGAATAATTTTAAAAAATAAGAATTTATCATTTGGGAAGATAGAAATATTTAAAATACGATTTAAAACTCTAATCTTAAAGGTTTTGGCCCAAAATTGGGCCAACGGGTTAAATCAAGTGAACCGGGCCCAAGTGGGCCCAAGATCCAACACATATAAACATTAGTTATGAGCATTTTAGCTCATTTATCCTAAAGAAAGAGGGTAGTGGCACTAAAATGGAGAAGAGAGGAAGAAGAGAGAAAATCCTAACTTCATCAAACTTCAAATCATCATAACTTTCTCTCCGAAACTTCGATTAATGAGCCGTTTACGGCCATGCGTCACACTTCTCATCCTCTACAATTCTATCTAAGTTTTGTGGTGAGTAATCCATTGTCCTCTGCCCAGTTTTCATTTTTCTCTTTAAATTTGAATTTAGTTTGGATTTTGAAGAAATCTTGTGATTTTAGTTGTTTAGGAGTGCTCTAGTATATATGAGCCATTGGTGAGTTCCATCAACCAATTTCGTGGGTTAAGGTAAGGAACTCTCTAACCCTTGTGGTTTATCAATTTCATGAACCGTAGGTTGATTATAAGTGTAAAAAATTGATTATGTTAGAGTATTGGGTGATTTTGGTGCACAATTGGAAGATTGATATTGCTTGTGGGGCCTTGGTGAGGGTTGGAGCTAAGAGTTGGTGGAGACTCTCAAGAAGAAGCTCAATTATTTTGGCTACAAGAGGTATAGTTTAAGATTCATTTAAGTACCGTGTGGTGTGACGAGAATTCCTAGGCTAGATGACCCTAGGATTGAGTTTGGATTGTGTAAATAGTTGGTACTAATATGCATAGTTGATATGTAATGTAAATTAATGATTGGGTTGAGAATTGTGTGAATGTTTATGTTTGGTGTGTTGAGGATTTGATGAATTGGATAATGAATATTGGTTTGTGGAATATGCATTTAAATTGTGAATTTAGGCCGGAGGCCGTGAATCTTGGGCCAGAGGCCAGAAAGAGGTAAGGAAGGTAAGTTGATGTGTGTATTGTGTGATGATATGAGAGATTGAATGGATTTTAGATATTGAATGTGTGAATAATTGGTTTGATTATTGAATAATAAAGTTTGAGGAATTGAGGTATGGAATTTGATAGTTTTGGGTGAAATCGTGTAGATGAGGTAGGTTTGGTTTTGGTTGAGTGTAATTATGTGAATGTGGTTGGGTTGTGGTCATTTGGATGAGTGAAAATGAATTTGGCTTGTGAACATTGGAAAGATTGGTAATTTCTATTTTTGGGTAAAAACTGATTTTTGACCAACTTTGGCGGTCCGTAACTCGGTCCTCGGAGTCAGGAAATCTTCAAAACTGAATTTTTATGAAAGCTTATTCAACGATCTTTCCAACGGTTCAGAAATGGTTGCAAAAAGAATTTTGTAGAAGAAGTTATGTGTGTTGGAAGTTTGGCGATTGAAATTGGAATTCTACAGTTTTTTAAACTTAGTAAAAATTTTGGTAGATCTTGCTCCCAAGCGCACGCCTGGCCGACGCGCACGCGTCAATCTTAGATTTTTGCTCCATCACGTGTGCGCCTGGCTGACGCGTACGCGTCGATGTGGGAATGCAAGTGCGCAGTAGAAAATCCAGAGAGTTGCGCTGGTATTGTGCTGGTTTTGTGCGAGGAGCACAAAACGCATCCACGCGCACGCGTGACTGATGCGCACGTGATGCGCATAAACTTGTTATGCTACGATTTAGGAAATTGCACGATCGGCAAAATTCCTTCCGGCAAGTGCACCGGTTATCGTCGTCAAGTAAAAACTCACAATAGAGTGAGG
>NC_029790.2:96609776-96620458 GCF_000816755.2 Arachis ipaensis
AACTATTATTGATTCATTGAATTACAATAGAGCTCCCTAACCCAATGAAAGGGGGTTTAGTGAGTCATAGCTCTGAATTCAATTACAAAGAAAAAGAAACTAGCTAGAAGTGAAAGTAAAAGTCCCCATCAGGGGCTGGATTCCCCTTCAATCCCCCCCGTCTAAATGCAGAAACTAAGGCCTTTAAATAGGCTCCCTAAATTACAAAATGAAAATGAAATTCAAAGCAAATTACAATCAAATGAAAATAAACTATTCTAGATGATTCTTGTGGCCTTGATTTGGTGTTGTTGATGGGCCTTGCTTGCTTGAAGGGCTGAGTGACATAATTGATCCAAAAAGGATAATGATCCATTAAACTACACTCAAATGTTGCACCCCCTTTCTTGAGTCGTCACTTTGTTCTCTTGTCAACCTTGCCAATTTGATGCCAAATATAGACTAGTATACCTCGTTGGAAAGCTATGGATGTCAGCTTTCTAACGCAACTGGAAGCACCTCAATTGGATCTCTACAACTCGAGTTATACTGCACGCGTCACTTGATCTCTCTGCTTTCCACGCATCCGCATGAGTGATGCTCATGTGTCACTCTACTTTTTCAGCCTTCCACACGTGCGCATGGGCGACGCGCATGCGTGACCCCGTTTTCAGCAAAAATTGATTTTGAGTTTTTAAAGCCGAATTTTAGACTTCTAAACCTCCATTTTCATCCTCTAAGTCCTAAATCTTTATATATGCCTAGTAATAAAAAGAAGCTAGAACATATGGTAACTTGTGGATTAAGTAAAGTGAGAATCAATGATGAATGATAAGTAATGATGATTGTATGAGTTACTGAGGATGATGATGGAAGTGCGGTGTATGCCGTGAGCCGAAGGGCTATATTTAATAATGATTATTGGCTGGTTATGGGTTATGTTATGAGCTGGATGGCTATGACAAATATTGATTTATGGCTAGAAATGAAAATATGATTTTGGATGATTGTTTTATTTTGAGCTCTCTTTCTCGAAAGTGCGACACCAGAGAAATGAAGGAAGGTGAGGATCCCCTTCCCTATTCTTCCTGGTATTGTAAAATCGCCCACAGCGAGATGGTGGGAGGTTAGGAACCCCTCCTTGGTTCCTCCTGGACATATGAGAACGTACCACCTGGGTAGATGCAAGGGTTATGGTCGCGCCTCACTTGCTCCAGGTTGGTTAGTATAGAGGCTTCCCGAGTAGATGTAAGAGTTGTGGTTTTGTCCCACTTGCTCCGGGATTGGTGAGATATACCTACCTGGATAGATGTAGTGGCATTGATCCACTTGCCCCGGGATGTGGTGAGATATACCTGCCTGGTTAGATGTAGTGGCATGGATTCCACTTTCTTCGGGTTTGGTTTGCAACTCCTGGGATAGATGCAGTGGTCATCCCCCACTTGCTCCCAGTCAAGGTTGATTTGAGATTTGTGAAATTATCTGAGTTTCGGATTTCCTTTGGTAGATGCAGTGGGTCGGCTCCACTTGCTCCAGGTTGAGATCCGAGATTCTGTTGACCCTATGTCGTAAGTGTGGCCGGACATTGTGAAAGTTCTGGATGAGCTTGCCCCCGTGGATAAATACCAGTGTGGGTGTTGTGTGATTTATGATTATGATTGTGAATAACTCGAGTTGGGGATGCACGACAGAGGGACAGTCCAATGGTTAGGTACCAGGACTTGTCGGGTTGGATTTATAATCGACAGATGAGACTCATCAGCCATAGGGCAGGCATACATCATTTACATATGTTTGAATTGTTTAGGTTTGCCTATTTGTTTGGATTGCTATATCATATATGCCATGTTACCTGATTATGTGCTACTTGTTCTACTTGTACTTCATTTGTGTATTATTTGCCTGTATTACTTGTGTTTGTACAACTGAGAGGTCCCTCATGCTGGTGTCCGTGGACGTTGAGGGGTGTTCTTGATAAGATGAGCTGATGATGTAATTGAATAATAATGATGATTATTGAATGAGGTAATTGAGCTCCCTGGGTAGACGCAGTAAAGTAATTTCACCTGCTTCAGGTAGAGAATGAGATAATTTGAGTTCCCTGAGTAGACGCAGTGAAGTGATTTCACTTGCTCCAGGTAGAGAGTGAGATAATTTGAGTTCCCTGGGTAGACGCAGTGAAGTGATCTCACTTGCTCCGGGTAGAGACTGGGATAATTTGAGCTCTCTGAGTAGACGCAGTGAAGTGATTTCACTTGCTCCAGGTGAGGATATGAGATGACGACATAGAATTGATGAGACAAAATAACTGGTGATGGTTTCGTTTATAATTATGATTGTGAATCATCAGAGAGTTAGAAAGTTGGGAAGCATGAGGAATATGAATCAGATTTAGCATTCCCTTATGACAGTTGCCCATTTATGGATTAGCGAGAACATAGGATGAATATTTGGTGAAAGGAAGTTTAGGATGCTTAGTGAGTTTTTATTACAATGCATTGTATTTATTTAGCACTTTTACCGTACTAGGAACCCCATGGGTCGGGGGTTCTCATTCTGTATATATCTCTTGTTTTTCATATATATGTCCAGGTGATCAGAAGTGAGCTGTGGTTTATCTGAGAGATGGCGAAGATCTTTATATTCTCTACTTTATATTTGCTTAGAGTCTCTCCACCTTTATTTTGAAAAGCTTTATTATGTATTGAACTCTTCTAAACTTGCGTATAGAGGCTCTTATGTTTCTTTTAGGAGAGATTAGGAGATACTGTGGTCAACTACTTTCATACTGTACCCTAGCCGGCCTAAACTTCGCGGGTCGCGACTAATGGTTATTTACTTGTATTATATATCTATATACTGTCCTTCTCTTACTCTCCTTCATACCTTTATCTGTATATCATTTTCGACTTCACGCTTTATCCTTTAGTTGTCGATGCGTGAGTGATACGACTTCACGATTTTATTTTTACTCTTTTTAAACTTCTCGATTAATACTCCTTTCTATTATACTTATAATTATGTATTAAAAATCCACCTTGAAAGTCGTACCACCTTATTATCTTTGACTTATGACTCGAGCATAAGGATATGAATATTAGGGTGTTACATTCTGGTATCAGAGCAGTTCGTCCTCGTGAGCCTGAGGGATGGAACTGCTTATGCTTCAATGCATACTCTGAGTCTGTGCCTGTGCTAGTTAGGGTATCTAACCAATACGTCTAGCATGAAGTTTATGAGTGTACCTTTGGTAATTTGAAGTACTTAACTGGAGATATTGAGTCTGATCACCTCGATATCGCTTGACTAGTGTGGACAAGACCCGAAGGGTGTCTCATGGACATGAATGAAGTAATCGGAAAAAGGAATTCCCAAGGACGAACCGGTGAGGGAACGCTGTGATAGGAATCTTGGCAGTGGTATATATGAGAATGGTGTGTTGATTTTGGATTGATGAGTGAAACACTTGGAGGTGGATAGTTGCTTGAACGATTTGTTTAATTAGGTTTGAGTTGATTGGAGTCTGATGATTTAGGGCAGAAGGGGCTTGTAATTGACATTGGAATAGTTAGATTTGAATGGGAATGAAAGTTTGTGAAAATCGAGCACATGTGTAGAAATTGGAGGATGACAAATTGTTAGGCAGCGGGTATTATAGGTTTTAAACGATTAGGTAATGTGAGTATAGAGATTAAGGATTTTTAAGAGGATGCGATTGAGTCTCACGATGAGCGTAAGCATTATTTCTGTCAGGTTGAGAAAGCTTAGAAGTGGGCCTAGGTTTTGTGATTCGATAGGGGAATATGACATGGATTCATGATTGGATTCTTGGTGGTTAATAATCAGAGTGACACAGTGGAAGCTTGTTGGAGCGTTAACATAGTATGGTAATAATAAGAAATAATAGGGTATGATTAGAAATGCTTTATGCTTTGAGTACTTAAAAGGTTAGTGAACTAATGCAGATAATGATTCTAGATAATTGGGATAAATTGTGGCTATGAACTTTGACGTTCTGAAATGGATTAGGAAATGATCGTTGACGCGTAATTAGATTTAGATGATGAGTGAGTGCAAGTTGTCGTGTTTGAGAGATGAGTACTATGATATTTGGTCATGGTGGCCTTGGATTTAGATTAAGATTTATAATGACTGGTTTCGAAAGACAAGTTTGGAAAACATTAAATTGAAATGCTGACGTTGTATTGAGATTGGTTTGAGGGAACCCGTGAAGGGTGGCAAACTCCAGCTTTCAGGGGAGGTGCTGTCAAAATTTTTCCAAGTATTTGAAAGAATGTTGGCTATGGTTTTGAAAATAATTTTTTTATTTGAGTAACTTTAGCAAAAGAGATGTGTTTCAAATGCTTTTATTGATTATTAAAGAAAATCGGATTGTTATGATTTTGTTAACTTGTTATTTCAAACTCATTTGATTTCTAAAAACGAAGAGAGTTTTGATTAATTAGTCAAAGACTTTAAAACAACAATTTATATATAAACTTGAGGATTTGGGAATAAGAAAGTAAGTCTGGAGGTTAGTTGTGATTAGTGGTAATTGGCTTGACAGAGAGAGATGATAGTGATGGAGTACGATTAAGGTATGGTGATAATTTTTGGTTGATTATAGTGATGTGGGATGATGACCATGATTAATGATGGTGATATTATTGATGACATGATTTGAGATTTAATAAGATGTGAGTTGATGAGATGATGAAAGTAATGAACAAGACTGTTGGTCGGTGTTGGACGAATGATCGAGATCCGCAGAGAGGTATCAGAGTGCGGCAACTGAAGTGCGCAGAGTAAAAAGACCCTTGAGAGTACTATGCATTGGATATAAAGGCAGACTACGCTCACGTACTTGTGGTGGTGGATGGAATTTTCGAGGGCAAAAATTTATGTTAGGGGGTAGAATGTAAAACCCAGTCAAATCGTAATTAATTAAATAATAAATTAAATGGGAGCGAATATGGTTAGAAAATTTAGTAATCGGAATTTGATAATTTAAATATGATATTTGGACTCAGTAGATTTTTCTGAGTAAAAAAAATATAGTTTCCTGAAAAAAAATGCACACTGAAAATTTGACCGGCAGTACCGGCTGCGATCTGTCTGATACTGTGGCTGAGAAAATTAATTAGAAATGAATAATTTTAAGAAATAAGAATTTATAATATGGGAAGATAGAAATATTTAAGATACGATTTAAAACTCTAATATGAAAGGTTTTGGCCCAAAATTGGGCCAACGGGTTAAATCAAGTGAACCGGACCCAAGTGGGTCCAAGACCCAACATATATAAATATTAGTTATGAGCATTTCAGCTCATTTACCCTAAAGAAAGAGGGTAGGGGCGCTGAAATGGAGAAGAGAGGAAGAGAGAAAATCCTAACTTCATCAAACTTCAAATCATCATAACTTTCTCTCCGAAAATCCGATTGACGAGCCGTTTGTAGTCACGCATTGCTCTTCTCATCCTCTACAATTCTATCTAAGTTTTGTGGTGATTAATCCAATTTCCTCTGCCTAGTTTTCGTTTTACTCTTTAAATTTGAATTTGGTTTAGGTTTTGAGGAAATCTTGTGATTTTGATTGTTTAAGAGTGCTCTAGTATGAGCCATTGGTGAGTTCCATCAATCAATTTCATGGGTTAAGATAAGGAATCTTCTAACCCTGTGATTTATCAATTTTATGAACACTAGATTGATTAAAAGTGTGAAAAATTGATTATGTTAGAGTATTGGGTAATTTTGGTGCACAATTGGAAGATTGATATTGCTTGTGGGGCCTTGGTGAGGCTTGGATCTAAGGGTTGGTGGAGACTCTCAAGAAGAAGCTCAATTATTTTGGCTACAAGAGGTACGGTTTAAATTTCACTTAAGTACCGTGTGGTGTGATGAGAATTCCTAGGGTAGATGCACCTAGGATTAGGTTTGGATTGTTTAAATGGTTGGTACTAATATGCATAGTTGATATGTAATGTAAATTAATGATTGGATTGAGAATTGTGTGAATGTGTATGTTTGGTGTGTTGAGGATTTGATGAATTGGATAATGAATATTTTGTTTGTGGAATATGCATTTAAATTGTGAATTTGAGCCAGAGGCTGTGAATCTTGGGCCGGAGGCCGAAAAGGAGTAAGGAAGGTAAGTTGATGTGTGTATTGTGCGATGATATAAGAGATTGGATGGATTTTAGATATTGAATGTGTGAATAATTGGTTTGATTATTGAATAATAAGGTTTGAGGAATTAAGGTGTGGAATTTGATAGTTTTGGGTCGTGTAGATGAGGTAGGTTTGGTTTTGGTTGAGTGTAATTACGTGAATGTTGTTGGGTTGTGGTCATTTGGATAAGTGACAATGAATTTGGCTTCTGAACATTGGAAAGATTGGTAATTTCTGTTTTTGGGTAAAAACTTATTTTTGACCAACTTTGGCAGTCCGTAACTCGGTCCTCGGAGTTAGAAATTCTTCAAAACTGGATTTTTATGAAATTTTATTCAACGATCTTTTCAATGGTTCAAGAATGGTTGAAAAAGAATTTTGTAGAAGAAGTTATGTGTATTGGAAGTTTGGGGATTGAAATTTGAATTTTGCAGCTTTTTAAACTTAATAAAAATTTTGGCAAATCGTGCTCCCGCGCGCATGTCTGGCCAACGCGCCCGCGTCAATCTCAAATTTTTGCTCCATCACGTGTCTGCCTAGCCAACGCGTACGCGTTGATGTGGGGATGCAAGTGACCAGTAGAAAATCCAGAGAGTTGCGCTGGTATTATATGGGTTTTGTGCGAGGAGCACAAAATGCATCCATGTGCACGCGTGACTGACGCGCACGTGTCACTTGATCTCTCTACATTCCACGCGTGCGCATGAGCGACGCTCACGTGTCACTCTACTTTTTCAGCCTTCCACGCATGCGCATGGGCGTTACGCACGCGTGACCCCATTTTCAGCAAAAGTTGATTTTGAGCTTTTAAAGCCGAATGTCAGACTTATAAGCCTCCATTTTCATCCTCTAAGTCCTAAATCTTTACAGTATGCCTAGTAATGAAAAAAGGTAGGACATGTGGTAACTTGTGGATGAAGTAAAGTGAGAATCAATGATGAATGATGAGTAATGAAGATTGTATGAGTTACTGAGGGTGATGATGGAAGTGCGGTGTATGCCGTAAGCCGAAGGGCTGTATTTAATAATGATTATTGGCTGGTTATGGGTTATGTTATGAACCAGATGGCTATGATAAATATTGATTTATGGCTGGAAATGAAAATATGATTTTGGATGATTGTTTTCTCTTGAGCTCTCTTTCTCGAAAATGCATCCCCAGAGAAATGAAGGAAGGTGAGAATCCTCTTTCTTATTCTTCCCGGTATTGTAAAATCGCCCCCAGCGAGATGGTGGGAGGTTAGGATCCCCTCCTTGGTTCCTCCTGGACATATGAGAACGTACCTCCTGGGTAGATGCAAAGGTTGTAGTTGCGCCCCACTTGCTCCAGGTTGGTTCGTATAGAGGCTCCCCAGGTAGATGCAAGGGTTGTGGTTTCGCCCTACTTGCTCCAGGATGTGGTGAGATATACCTGCCTGGGTATATACAGTGGCATTGATCTACTTGCTCCGAAATGTGGTGAGATATACCTACCTGGTTAGATGCAGTGGCATGGATTCCACTTGCTCCGGGTTTGGTTTGCAACTCCTGGGGTAGATGCAGTGGTCAGCCCCCACTTGCTCCCAGTCGAGGTTGATTTGAGATTTGTGAAATTATCTGAGTTTAGGATTTTCTCGGGTAGATGCAGTGGGTCGGCTCCACTTGCTCCAGGTTGAGATCCGAGATTCTGTTGACCCTATGTCGTAAGTGTGGCCGGACACTGTGAAAGTTCCAGATGAGCTCGCCCCCGTGGATAAACACTAGTGTCGGTGTTGTGTGATTTATGATTATGATTGTGAATAACTCGAGTTTGGGATACATGACAGAGGGACAATTCAATGGTTAGCTACCAGGACTTGTCGGGTTGGCTTTATAATCGACAGATGAGACTTATCAGCCATAGGGCAGGCATACATCATTGGCATATGTTTGAATTGTTTGGGTTTGCCTATTTGTTTGGATTGCTATATCATATATGCCATGTTACCTGATTATGTGCTACTTGTTCTACTTGTACTTCAATTGTGTATTACTTGCCTGTATTACTTGTGTTTGTACAACTGAGAAGTCCTTCATGCTGGTGTCGGTGGACGTTGAAGGCTGTTCTTGATGAGATGAGTGATGAACAGATTTTTGTCGGTTTAGAATTTCATAATAAGTTCCCATTGAAAGTATAGTTTCTAAACCAACAATAATCCTTTCATACAAAAATTTGGTTGTCACTAAAACAAACCCAATAAAATATACCGAAGTATTCAAATCTTGGGTCATCTCTCAAGGAATTGCAGGGAGGTGTGTTACTTATAATTGGTTATGAGATTGTATCTTTTTGGGGTTTTTGAAATAAGGAACAAGAAAATAAAATGGCAAGAATTAAACTAATAGCTAATAAAGCTCTTAGCAAGGTATGAGAATTAGAAGTCCTATCCTAGCTATCCTTATCAATTGTGACATCAATTGTCCATTTCTCCCACTTAGTTAACCTCTAACTATGAAGGAAAGTCAAGTGGATGAATCAATTTGATTCCTCAAGTCCTAGTCAACTCCTAAAGAAAGACTAGCTTTAGAGGGATCCAAATTAACTAGCAACTTTCAATTATCAATCAACAAAGGAGTTTGATAACTCAAGAGTCTCCAATTACTCAACCAAATCCAAGAGGAGAGAAATCTACACTAAAATCCAATCAAGCATTCTATCAAACACTTGGAGGACACAACATAAAAGCATAGAAAAGCAATAAGAGATAATAAAATCCAAACAACCAATTGAAAGTGTCAATAACATAAATTGAAGAAAGAAATCATAAAAATGAAATACCTCAAATTGCATTAAACAGAAAATCAAATCTAACATGAGAATTCATAAACTAAAGTAGCAATAGAAAGTAATCAATAAGGTAAATAAATAAACTAGATGCTAGAACAATTAAAAGTAGAAGAAAACTAAATTAAAGCAAAGTAGAAATCTAAAATTGAAAATAGCTAAACCTAAGAATCCTAAAACCTAGAGAATTAATTGTGTGAATGAAAGTTGTGTGAATGAATTGATTCCCCCACTCTGTAGCCTCTAATCTATGTTTTCTAGGCCGAAAACTGGGCCAAAAGGAGCCCAGAAATCGCCTCCAGCGTTTTCTGATGCGTCTAGCACATGGTTTTGTCATGCGTATGCGTCGCTCATGCATACGCGTTGCTGAACTTTTGCAAGGTCATGCATACGCGTGATGCACGCGTGCGCATCGCTTAACTACATGGAAACTATAGCAAATTGCATATCATTTTGAAGCCCTGGATGTTAGCTTTCTAACGCAACTGAAACCGCCTCATTTGGACCTCTTTAGCTCAAGTTATGGTCGATTTAGTACGAAGAGGTCAGGGTTGACAGCTTAACAATTTCTTCAATTTCTTGTATTCCCTCCACTTTTGCATGCTTCCTTTCCATCCTCTAAGACATTCCAGCCCTATAAACCCTGAAATCACTTAACACACATATCAAGGCATCGAATGGTAATAGGAGATGATTAATATTAGCAAATTTAAGGCCAAAGAAGCATGTTTTCAATCATAGCACAAAATTAGGAAGAAAAATGTAAAACATGCGAATTATATGAATAAGTGTGAGTTTAGTGGATAAAATCCACTCAATTAAGTACAAAATATACCACAAAATAGTGGTGCATCAATGATTTGATGATGTAATTGAATAATGATGATGATTATTGAATGAGATAATTGAGCTCCATGGGTAGACGCAGTGAAGTGATTTCACTTGCTCCTGGTGGAGAATGAGATAATTTGAGTTCCCTGGGTAGACGCAGTGAAGTGATTTCACTTGCTCCAGGTAGAGAGTGAGATAATTTGAGTTCCCTGGTTAGACGCAGTGAAGTGATTTCACTTGCTCCAGGTAGAGACAGAGATAATTTGAGCTCCCTGGGTAGACGCAGTGAAGTGATTTCACTTGCTCCAAGTGAGGATATGAGGTGACAACATAGAATTGCTGAGACAAAATAACTGGTGATGGTTTTGTTTATAATTCTGATTGTGAATCGTCAAAGAGTTAGGCAGTTGGGAAGCATGAGGAATATGAATCAGATTTAGCATTCCCTTATAACAGTTGCCTATTTATGGATTAGCGAGAACATAGGATGAATATTTGGTGAAAGGAAGTTTAGGATGCTTAGTGAGTTTTTATTACAATGCATTGTATTTATTTAGCACTTTTACCGTACTGGGAACCCATGGGTCGGGGGTTCTCATTCCGTATATATCTCTTGTTTTTCATATACATGTCCAGGTGCTCAGAAGTGAGCTGTGGTTCATCTGAGAGATGGCGAAGATCTTTATATTCTCTACTTTATATTTGCTTAGAAACTCTCCACCTTTATTTTGAAAAGCTTTATTATGTATTGAACTCTTCTGAACTTGCCTATAGAGGCTCTTATGTTTCTTTCGGGAGAGATTAGGAGATACTGTTGTCAACTACTTTTATTCTGTACCCTAGCCAGCCTAAACTTCGCGGGTCACGACTAGTGGCTATTTACTTATGTTAATATATAT
>NC_029790.2:96620515-96626611 GCF_000816755.2 Arachis ipaensis
CTGCCCTTCTCTTACTCTCCTTCATACCTTTATCTGTATATCGTTTTCGACTTCACGCTTTATCTTTTAGTTGTCAATGCGTGAGTGATACGACTTCATGATTTTATTTTTACTCTTTCAGGATTCTCAATTAATACTCCTTTCAATTATACTTATAATTATGTATTAAAAATCCACCTTAAAAGTCGTACCACCTTATTATCATTGACTTATGACTCGAGCATAAGGATATGAATATTAGGGTGTTACATAAAATATGTCTTGCACAAAATATTTTATTAGGCACAAAAATTCAACAGTTCAAAGTTTAAAACCTACCTTCAAATTACAATCATCTAGATAAAAAAAAGAGTCAAAAGATCAAAACACAGACACAACAGAAAGAAATTTTAGGCAGCAGCAACAGAAACAATGGTCTAAACATCAGATCCATCATCCTCAGTTTTCAAGATCTCTTCATCTTCTTTATCAGATTGAATTGGTTCATCTTCCATGGATTTAATGTACTTGAGAAGTACTTCAACTCGGTCCTGATATTTTCTCAAGGAATTTGTATTCTGAATTATCAATTTCTTTGCTTGCTTGCACGAGTTGATGAGATGTTTCGTCAAATTTATAAATTCTTGTAGAACATCTTTTACTACGCCAATGACCAAATATTTGTTGGAAGAGGATGTATTGGCATTCAAGGGTGGAGGAAGGCTTTCATCTTCTTCTTCTTCCATGACATTGTCCTTTTCATTTTTAGTCCATTTTTTCTTAGATTGCTTTACTGCACCACCACCTTTCAGATAAGAAGTTCTATTCTCTTGTTTCTTATTAGTTAGATCAACATCAAAATGTTCAAAAATATGAGTTAAAAATATGTCATATGTAAGGAAATATTTTTGTCACTTCAGATGCAATCATACATGTAATGCATCATCAAGTATGCAAAAGAGATTTCAGCTTTGTTAAGAATGGCATATAGAACTAAGGTGCTGCAGAATGTAACTCTTTAATAAGAATCGCTTTGTGACAAGAGAATATGAGTGATAATTCGATGCAGTTGGGCTCTAATAGGACCTAGAGACCAGTGATTTGGAATGACACCATCCATGAGAGAAATGTTCACACATATATTGACCAAAATATCTTGGTGTGAAATACCCAAGTCATTATCTCACTTACCAATGGTGTAAGTGTTAATACCAACGTCATAATAATCTAGGACTTCACTAATGAAAACTTTGTTCAAATAAATTTTACGGACCTTTACATATGAATGAACGATTTCTTCTTGATAGTACATGTTAGCATAGAACTCTCGAACCAATTCAGGGTACACCGGTTTTTAGATTTTAAAAAGGTTTTTCCAGTCTAGATAAATAATATTTTCCACAAAGTTCAAACCCTTTTTAGCCAATGCATCTAAATCAACCAGATATATTAAACATAAAGGGTGATTAGCTACAACAACTCTGTAAAATTCGAAGTTCATGCTAGATAGGAAACGAAAGGGATCGAAGTGGGAATGAGGGAGCTTTTTTCAAATGAGACTTGAAATTGACAGGACCAAAGTCGTCAGGCTCCTTGACGGAATGCAGAAAAGAATGACAGTTACCTTTGGTTGAATGATTTGTGGGATCTTTAGGAGCAGAACATCCTCGTGGACAAGAAAAGGATCAAGGAGGAGGAGACATTGGTGGTTCTTCTTCTACCATTGGTTTCTTACCCTTGACCACATTTTCCCTAGAGGTACCAGTATTTGGAGACACGACAGTTGAACGGCAAGCAGGGTTCTTCATTCGAACCATAGTCTCGGGAATGGGTGAAGAATATGAAGAAGATTGAGAATCAATATGTATGTGGGTATGAGCTTGAGTTTTGGAAGAAGGGTTTCTAGGAAGACAGTTAGCTAGATAGCCTCTGCGAGTAGCCACTTTCTTTCCCATTTTGATGAACACTAACGAATGTAGTTTTTGAGAACAATGGAAGTTGTGAAGTTGTAGATGAGGACGATGAACGGCATAAAAACCTTGATGAGAGCTAAATGTCAGTTAGGAATTTCACAAGTTATAAAACTCGAATTTCGTCGTAAGTATAGTTCCAAACCAACAAATAACCCTATCAAAGTTTAGAAGATTATCACAATTCAAATCAAATAACTAGGAGTTTTAAATCTCGGGTCGTTCTCCCACAAAATTGCAGTGAAATGTGCATATCCTTGGGTATGAGAGATCGGAGGTGAGATAGCAATTGACAAGAATTTAAATAGTAAGAAGGTAAATGACAATTAACCAGTGAAAGAAAGAAAATTCAAATGCTAAAAGATCACTACATGAAAATGCAATATTTGTAACAAAAAAAATTGTTATAAAAAATCGAAATTTTGAAACAAAAAAAAGGTTATTGCAATATGTCCTGTTACAAAAAGTTTTTGTAACAAAAAATAAAACTGTTAAAATTCAACGTAATATTTTGTAACAAATTTTTTTTATACAAAAATAAAAAATCGTTACAAAAGTGATAACAAATTTTTATCTTCAAAATATTTTTTGTGACAATATATTTTTTCTTATCATAAAATTTTGTTACAAAATATAACTTGATTTTGTAACATTTTATTTTTTTAAGTTACAAAAGCTAACAATATTTTTTTAATACAAATTACATACATAATTTACCAAATTATTTTTTTAATTAATTGATATATTAACTACTTTACTGAGCAAGTCAACATTTATATAATATGTAAAAATATAGATAATTCAAACATGCTTCATTTAACTAAAATTATTTTAAAACAAAATAACATTAATGTCTACATTGATTAGTTCTACATGTTATATTTCTTACACAAGTTCAACAAAAAGTTAACAGTCTAACATAGATTAGTGTCTCTGTGAATCAAAATATTATTGAGTCCTTTAGGTAGCATGTTGCCACCATTTTAGCACTCTTGTAAATGAGAAAAACCGAAATAAAAAATTAGAAACAACATATAACACCAATTACAATTTTTTCTATTAACTTTTATTCAAAATTTTTAGAAAAATTTTTGTAGAACCGCCCCTAAAACTTGGATATTTCCACCGACTACGGTTCCATCAATAACAACCAATTTATTACTTATTTCTCAACCAATACACAACCAAATTTATCACACCAAATAATAGGGCATTTATCATTTATCAACCATGACACAAATAAAATGTAATAAATAGATCCATATACAATTAAACTATACTAATAATATATGAATCATCTATGAATATGTATTAAAATCATAAGCAATTTTAGGAGTACCTTTAATTGTCTAGTTTCTTTCATTATTAAAGCGTGCTATAAAAGAGTTCACAAGAGTTTGTTGAGCTTCCAATTGAGCTTTCACTCGAGCTAATTCTTCCTCTTACCGTATTCGTTGCTCTTCAAGTTTTTCTTTGAGCACATCTATTACACAAGCAAAATTCAACTAAAAAATTCAATAAATAAATTTAGTTCATTGTATCTACCAAACAAGTTAATGTATCCTCTAATTTGACGACCTTCATCTAAGTTATCACATACTTAAATGATTCAGTAAGATGATTTACATGAACAAATACAGAACTTTCTTTTGTATAATTATTCATTGATAGACAATAAATGCTACCTTGCAAGGCACTTATTGCAGTTGCTGCACAAGATGGATTTGCAAAATCCACAAAACGAAGAATAAGAGGATCTCCACCACGCTGCAATGAACATGCATTTCAACATAAAATAAGTCACAGTGAATTTTAACTAATATCCTCACTCTCAAAATTGGAGAAGCTAATAATATTACCAACAATACACTTACATGTTTGGATTCTTTGCTCACAAGCCTCACTTATCTATATCCAACAAAAGGGACAAAAATGTCTAAGATAACATCAAGAAATGTGAAAAACTAAATTAAAAATAAAGGAAATCTCATAAAACAAAAGTAAATACCATAATTGAATCCTAAAGCAGTGCATTTGCAGAAAAAGGATACAAGCCACTCCCCTTCTTTTGCTATCAGAAGGGAGACCTTCAACATATAAAGTACTTGAAGCATCCGGAGGTAGAGGAACTGTTTCTGGCCCTGGCCTGGAAACTGCATCTCCTGGTAGTTGACCACTATAACCAACCCCCCATCCATTTAGAGCAAGATCAGGACCGACCATGACGCCCAATTATAGAAGGATCACTTAATGATTGACCTGGCAATCCACTAACACCCCTTGATAATCTGAGACCACCAATTGTACTATCTTTGCAGAATCATAAATAATGCATCACACGCATATTCAGAACAAAATAAAAAAAAAGCCGATATAGTACAAATACAAGATATTGAACATTGAAATGAAGAGGATAAAGGGGAGGTCCTTACCTGAACTGGCAGCAAAGGAGAAGAAAAGAGCAGCAGTGAACCAAAGAGGCAAAGATGTAGTCATCCAGATATACTATAAAGCTTAAATCCAATTCAATTCGACAGCATCGGCAGCTATGAATATAAAGCTTGAATCCTAAATTAACGAATCATAAACCCTAACTACCTAAATCAAAATGACATAATGACATAATACTACTTTATATGTTGAAATTTCAAAACTACAACACTACTTACCTTCTAAATAATGCAAAATTGATGAACACATCAGCAGTAGGATGAGCAGCACAAGCTGCTTTCAATGCTGCAGCAGAATAAAATTAACGAGATAATAAAATAACAAAATTAAAAGAATATCACTTACCCAACTGCAGAAATATGCCCAAAAAAAGTGAAACCAAATAATTAAATCAAAAGTCATAACCGAGAACAAATTTAGAAAAAAATCATAAGGAAATAACAATCAGAAACACCAAAAATTCAGAAAACTTAAAATAACCATAGGCTTTAATATGTTTTGAAATTCAACAGAAAAGGGAGGAGATGGAACTTCAAAACGTAACGGAGATGGCTGAACAGCGACAGAAGGGAGGCTGAACAACGACAGAACGGATATTGAACAAAGGAACAGAGGCTGGAAGATGATGGTTGGAGAAGCAGCAGAAGCACGGCAAAATGACGGCAGATGAATGGCAAAAGAGAGGCAGAAGCTAGGCAAAACAGAGGGAGAAGCTTCGCGAACAAGGGTCGTATAGATGCTTTGTGACGACGGCGAAGCGGCGTAGACGCGATGGACCAGATGCGACGACGCTAGAGTGGTGCAGGATCACCATCGATGGTGACGATGGCGACAACAGCTTCGCGCAGCTCCAATGGTGATGACGGCAATGGAGCTAGCAGTGATGAGGGCAGCCAGGCTCCCCTCCAGTGGCGGCGGTGCTACTTCCTCTCTCCTTCGCAAGCTCATCTCTCTCCTCGCGTTATGACTCTCCCAACAGCAACACGACGGCGGCGACGGTGGCAAGGACACCCACCGGCGCCGTCTCCCCTTTTCACATCTCCTTCCTTCTCCTTCTTCCCCCCTCGTGCTCCCCTCCCCCTCTCTTTTCTTTCCTTTTCTTTCCGTGTGTGTGTATAATGAGGGGCTAAGTGTGTGCATGTGGGGTGGGGGGAGGGTTTGGGGAAAATGGCAAGGGTTAGGGTTAGGGTTTGGAGAGTGTGTATAAATTAAGTTTTTATTTAAGAATTTTAATAAAATTAGGGTATAAAATAGGTATTTTTAATAAAACTAGGAGTAATTAAATTATTAAAATTTTAAATTCTAAATAAGAAAATATCTAAATATTTATGAAAATTATATGAGTTTTAATTAATTTTAAATTCAAAATCTCATCACTTTGATTTAATTACTTTTTGGTAAATAATTTTTTGAAAATAAAATCATGAATAACTATAATAAATCACAAATAATTTATTATTTATTTTCTAACAATCAGGGATTTTACATGCTTAATGATGAGTGTTGGGTTATGGTGGGTTTAGGACTAGTAGAAGGAAGGAAAAACCAGACCTCTATATTTTGTTCTTAAGGGAGTTTTTCAAAAAATTGTTTAAAAGTATAAAAATATGTTAAATTTTAGAGTGGTAATGAAACAAAAAATAATATTTATTATAAATTTATTTTAAATAAGAGAAGGAGGGTGACCCAACAAAGC
>NC_029790.2:96627359-96629125 GCF_000816755.2 Arachis ipaensis
AGTAATAGAGTTTCCTTTGACCTGCGACTGTCATAGTAATTAACAATGTATTTATTATACTTTGATTCTGGACACCTAATACCCTAGGGTGCTAGTTGAATGGCTATTGGGTATGATTTAAATACTTGTAGAATTAATGATTAGTCAATAAGGAAGCCGTCAACTCTCGATAAAGAGTTTGAGCTCTATGATTATAATGAATGAGATGAATGAATGAAGAAATGAGTTTCTTAAGTCATTCACAGTTCATTATAATAATGGTAACAAGTTAGAGTTTGACAATTAAACCATACTCTAAGGGCTAACCAAGAGCTGGAAAGATGGAAGGAATTATACTTTGTTCTTCTAAGGTTTTTAGTAAAAATATATTACTTCATACTATCGGGTCGTTGAGGAGTGTTGTTAGACGCCAACCTCGATTAGTAAATTTAGTATGACTAATTTACTACCCGCTTAGTATTGAACCTATGGGGTCACACACTAACGAGTGTCTTAATCTTTGTTGTAGAATTATTTAATTATTATTTTGATTTGATCAAATAAATAATTATATTAATTCAAATAGAATATTATTATATTCTTTAATCAAAATAATAATTAAATAATTCTACAGCAAAGATTAAAACACTCGTTAGTGTGTAACTGGTGCACGAAATTGGAAATCACAGTTCTTCACAAATTCGCACAACTAACCAGCAAGTGCACTGGGTCGTCCAAGTAATACTTTACGTGAGTAAGGGTCGATCCCACGGAGATTGTTGGCTTGAAGTAATCTATGGTTATCTTGTAACTCTTAGTCAGGAAAACAATAAAATAATTCACTTAACAAATTTGATTGTAAGGAATAAAAGGGCAGAACACAAATTATACTTGTATGCAATGATGGAGAATATGTTGGAGTTTTGGAGATGCTTTGTCTTCTGAAATTCTGCTTTCCTCTGTTTCTGTGTTTCTGACGCATGTCCTCCTATGGCAAGCTATGTGTTGGTGGATCACCGTTGTACAAAATAAATCTCTAAAAGTTGTTTAAATACTAAACTAGTAACCTAGGTTTACAGAAAATGAGAAAACTATGATAGATGGTGCAGAAATCCACTTCTGGGGCCCACTTGGTGTGTGCTGGGGCTGAGACTTAAGCTTCTCACGTGCATGGGCTGTTTTGAGTGTTCAACGCCAGGTTGTAACCTGTTTCTGGCGTTGAACTCCAACTTGTAACTTGTTTCTGGCACTGGACGCCAGACTGCAACATGGAACTGGCGTTGAACACCAGTTTACGTTGTCTATCCTTGAGCAAAGTATGAACTATTATATATTTCTGGAAAGCCCTGGATGTCTACTTTCTAACGCAATTGAAAGCGCGCCATTTGGACTTCTGTAGCTCCAGAAATTCCATTCCGAGTACAGAGAGGTCAGAATCCAACAGCATCAGCAGTCCTTTTTCAGCCGAATCAGATTTTTGCTCAGCTCCCTCAATTTCAGCCAGAAAATACCTGAAATTACAGAAAAACACACAAACTCATAGTAAAGTCCAGAAATAAGAATTTTGCCTAGAAACTAATGAAAATAAACTAAAAACTAACCAAAACATACTAAAAACTATATGAAATTAACCCCAAAAAGTGTATAAAATATCCGCTCATCACAACACCAAACTTAAACTGTTGCTTGTCCCCAAGCAACTAGATAAATAAAATAGACTACTAATAAGTCAAGAAGCAATAATATCTCAGAGTTTTTGAGTGAAGCTCAGATTCTAATTAGATGAG
>NC_029790.2:96629143-96672200 GCF_000816755.2 Arachis ipaensis
GGATAGAAATACTTATGTAATTCATTGGTGAGAATTTCAGATAAGCGAATAGAGATGCTTTCGTTCCTCTGAACCTCTGCTTTCCTGCTATCTTCATCCAATCAGTCTTATTCCTTTTCATTTCTGGCTTTATGTGATACATCACCATTGTCAATGGCTACTTTCGGTCTTCTCTCGGGAAAATGATCCAAATGCCCTGTCACGGCACGACTAATCGTCTGGAGGCATCACCCTTGTCAATGGTTTCATCCTATCCTCTCAGTGAAAATGGTCAACGCACCCTGTCACGGCACGGCTATTCATCTGTCGGTTCTCGATCATGCTGGAATAGGATTTACTATCCTTTTGCGTCTGTCACTACGCCCGGCAATCGCGAGTTTGAAGCTCGTCACAGTCATTCAATCATTGAATCCTACTCGGAATACCACAGACAAGGTTTAGACCTTCCGGATTCTCTTGAATGCCGCTATCATTCTAGCTTACACCATGAAGATTCCGATTAAGAGATCTAAGAGATACTCATTCAATCTAATGTAGAACGGGAGTGGTTGTCAGGCACGCGTTCATAGGGAATGATGATGATTGTCACGTCCATCACATTCAGGTTGAAGTGCGAATGAATATCTTAGAAGCGAAATAAGATGAATTGAATAGAAAACAGTAGTACTTTGCATTAATCTTTGAGGAACAGCAGAGCTCCACACCTTAATCTATGGAGTGTAGAAACTCTACCGTTGAAAATACATAAGTGAATAGAGGGTAAGCATGGCCGAATGGCCAGCCTCCCATGGAGGTCTAGAGATCTAAAAATGATCAAAAGATATCTAATACAATAGTAAAAGGTCCTATTTATAATAAACTAGCTACTAGGGTTTACAGAAGTAAGTAATTGATGCATAAATCCACTTCCGGGACCCACTTGGTGTGTGCTTGGGCTGAGCTTTAACTTTCCACGTACAGAGGCCATTTGTGGAGTTGAACGCCAGGTTTTGATCCATTTCTGGCATTCAACTCTGGTTTTTGATCCCTTTCTGGCGCTGAACTCCAGAATTGGGCAGAGAGCTGGCGTTGAACGCCAGTTTGCGTCATCTAAACTCGAGCAAAGTATGGACTATTATATATTGCTGGCAAGCCCTGGATGTCTACTTTCCAATGCAATTAAAAGCGCGCCATTTCGAGTTCTTTAGCTCCAGAAAATCCACTTTGAGTGCAGGGAGGTCAGAATCCAACAACATCAGCAGTCCTTCTTCAACCTCTGAATCTGATTTTTGCTCAAGTCCCTCAATTTCAGCCAGAAAATATCTGAAATTATAGAAAAACACACAAACTCATAGTAAAGTCCAGAAATGTGAATTTAACATAAAAACTAATGAAAACATCCCTAAAAGTAACCAGATCCTACTAAAAACATACTAAAAACAATGCCAAAAAGCGTATAAATTATCCGCTCATCATAAAACTAAAATAAAAACAGTTATCATAGAGTTAAGGCTAAGATTGAAATTTAACAACCTGTGTTCTGGGAAGTGGATGTTCCTCTAATCTGCGGGGTGATTGGTCCTTCAAGAGATAATTTCTGGTGCTTCAATTCCCTTAAATCACGCCCTTGCTCCTCCTGTTCTTTAAGCAAATAGCAAAGAATGCTACTTTGTTCCTTCTGTTCTTTCTTTATTTGTTCCATAGCTTCTTGCATCTTGGTAATAGATGTTATGTTCTCATCATTCTCCTATTGGAGGAGTTTGGATCATCTTTCAGCTGAGGTAGCTTTAAGATCTCCCTGATCTTGTCAGGGTGGGTATGAACAATCTTTCCTCTGACCAAGGTCCGATAGTCATAGAGAGCAGATCCAGATAGTCTTTGCTTGTCTGTTTGCCACATATTAGCATAGAACTCCCGGACCATATTCCTTCCCACTTTCGTTTCAGGATTAGCTAGGATCTCCCAGTTCCTGATTCGAATTTGCTCCTGGATCTCCGGATATTCGTCTTCTTTCAGATCGAATCTAACTTCCGGGATCACTGATCTTAGACCCATTATTTTGTAATAATGGTCTGAATGTTCTTTAGTTAAGAACTTCCCTTGATTCTAAAGTGGTTTTGGAACACTCTCTTTCTTGCCTCTTGGAGTGGGTTGTTTTCCTTTAGGAGCCATGATCTTAGTGGGTATGGTTTAGTGATCACGGGTAAACACACCAAACTTAGAGGTTTGCTTGTCCTCAAGCAAAAGAAAATAAAGGATAGGGATAGAAGGAGAGCTAGTGTAGGATGGTAGATGAGAGGAAGGAGGCCGAATGGATTTTTAAAAAGGAGGGGGGTTTTCGAAAATAGGGAGAAAGATAAGATAGAAGATATGATTTTTAAAAAAAAATAAGTATGATAAGAAAATATATAATTTAAAATTGAAAAGATATGAAAGATATTTGAAAAAGATAAAATTGGATTTTTGAAAAAGATAGTATGGATATTTGAAAAAGATATTGCTTAGTTGAAAAGATTTTTGAATGAAAAGAGATAGATTTGTTTTGAAAATTTGAAAAAGAGTTGAATTGGATTGAAAAAAGGATTTGTGCTTATGGATTAAGATACATTTAGTTGAACGCCAGGAACTCCTTTGTCACGGGGCGTTTTTCTGAACGCCCAGGACGCTGTAAATCTGGCGTTAAACGCCCAGAAGGAGCTTCTTTCTGGCGTTCAATGCCCAGAAGATGCTTCTTTCTAGCGTTTAACGCCCAGATGGCTATCCTTACTGGCGTTTTCTTGCCAGTGAGCTCTTTTTTCTGTTTTGTGTGCAGAATCCTTCTGTAACCCTGTAAACTTATACAATTGACTCTTTACCTTAGTATCAATGAACTTTATATAAACAAATAAAATCAAGAATAGGGCAAAATTCTTAGAGGAAGTGATGCCCCATGGCTGAGTTGCCTCCCAGCAAGCGCTTCTTTATTGTCTTTAGCTGGACCTTGCTGAGCTTTTAATTTAGCTTCAGTCTTGAGCACTCTTGCTCAATATTTCCTTCAAGATAGTGCTTGATTCTCTGTCCATTAATAATGAACTTCTTATCAGAATTAATATCTTGAAGTTCCACAAACCATATGGTGATACACTTGTAATCACATATGGTCCCCTCCACCAGGATTTCAGTTTCCCGAGGAATAGCCTGAGTCTAGAGTTAAACAACAGAACCTTCTGTCCTGGTTCAAAGATTCTAGATGACAGCTTTTTGTCATGCCACTTTTTTTATTTCTCTTTATAAAGCTTGGCATTTTCGAAAGCAGTGAATCTGAATTCCTTTAGCTCATTTAGCTGAAGTAATCTTTTTTCTCCAGCTAATTTGGCATCAAAGTTCAGGAATCTGGTTGCCCAGTAGGCTTTATGTTCCAGTTCCACGGGCAGGTGACATGCCTTACCATATACAAGTTGGTATGGAGAGGTCCCTATAGGAGTCTTGAATGCTGTTCTGTATGCCCACAGAGCATCATCCAAGCTTCTTGCCCAATCCTTTCTACGGGTATTTACAGTCCGTTCTAGGATTTTTTTTAGCTCTCTGTTAGAGACTTCAGCTTGCCCATTAGTTTGTGGATGATATGGAGTTGCCACCTTGTGGCGAATCCCATACCGGACCATGGCAGAGTAAAGCTGTTTGTTGCAGAAGTGAGTGCCCCCATCACTGATTAGTACTCTAGGGACCCTAAACCTACTGAAGATATATTTCTGGAGGAACTTCAGCACTGTTTTAGTATGATTGGTGGGTGTGGCAACGGCCTCTACCCATTTTGATACGTAGTCAACTGCCACCAGAATATAAGTGTTTGAGTATGATGGTGGGAAAGGTCCCATGAAGTCAATTCTCCATACGTCAAACAACTCAATCTCCAAGATTCCTTGTTGAGGCATGGCGTAACCATGAGGCAGATTACCAGCTCTTTGGCAACTATCACAGTTACGTACAAACTCTCGGGAATCTCTATAGAGTGTGGGCCAATAGAAGCCACATTGGAGGACCTTGGTGGCTGTTCGCTCACCTCCGAAATGGCCTCCATATTGTGATCCATGGCAATGCCATAGGATCCTCTGTGCTTCTTCTCTAGGCACACACCTACGGATTATTCCGTCTGCACATCTCTTGAAGAGATAGGGTTCATCCCACAAGTAGTACTTTGCATCAGTGATTACTTTTTTCTTTTGTTGCCTGTTGTACTCTTTGGGTATGAACCTTGCAGCTTTATAGTTTGCAATGTCTACAAACCATGGTGTTTCCTAAATGGCAAATAATTGCTCATCCGGAAAAGTCTCAGAGATCTCAAGAGAGGGTTGGGATGTCCCGTCTACTGGCTCTATCCGGGACAGATGATCAGCCACTTGGTTCTCTGTCCCTTTTCTGTCTCTTATTTCTATATCAAACTCTTGCAGAAGCAACACCCATCTGATGAGCCTGAGTTTTGAATCCTACTTTGTGAGTAGATATTTAAGAGCAGCATGGTCAGTATACACAATCACTTTTGATCCTACTAAGTATGATCTGAACTTGTCAATGGCATAAACCACTGCAAGCAATTCTTTTTTTGTGGTTGTGTAATTTTTTTGGGCATCATTTAAAACGCGGCTAGCATAATAAATGACATGCAGAAGCTTGTCATGCCTCTGTCCCAATACTGCACCAATGGCGTGATCACTAGCATCACACATTAGCTCAAATGGTAATGTCCAGTCTGGTGCAGAAATAACTGGTGCTGTGACCAGCTTGGCTTTCAGCGTTTCAAACGCCTACAGACACTGTGTGTCAAACACAAATGGCGTGTCAGCAGCTAGCAGATTGCTCAGAGATTTTGCGATTTTTGAAAAATCCTTTATAAACCTCCTATAGAATCCTGTATGCCCCAGAAAGCTTCTGATTGCCTTAACATTGGCAGGTGATGCCAAGGCATCTTAGGCTAGTTTCACTAGCATTTTTCTGTTAGTTTTAGTTGTTTTATGCATTTTCTTGAGCTTAAAGTAACCAAGAATGGTTAAATGAATAACAAAGCAATGAACCATCCAAACAGTATGATTTTGATGCAAATTCCATGAGTTTTTAGTTATATTACTTGAACGCTATGAATGGAAGATTTCTCATGAAATTTTGCAAAACTTTGATGCAGTTGTTTGGATGATTTCAGGGAAGAAGAGGCTAGGCAAGGAAGCAACAAAATCAATAAAGGAAGCTTGAATATCACATGTGGAGTTTAAGTTCCAGTTTAAGCAGTTTAAGCTTAAACTGGAACTCAAACTACCAAGCCATATAATGCTGGGAACTATCAGTGGCGTTTAAGCTCCAGTTTAAGCTTAAACTAGAGCTTAAACGCCAAAATCATGAAAGCTGAGGAAAAGCTGAAAGTGGCGTTTAACCTCCAGTTTAACCTTAAACTGGAAGTTAAACGCCAGAAATGAGAAATGCACCAGGGAGCCATTTCCACGTTTAAGCTCCAGTTTAAGCTTAAACTGGAACTTAAACGTGTTCGACCATTCTCCTCCAGGGTGGCTTTCTTCATTTCCACGTTTAAGCTTCAGTTTAACCTTAAACTGAAGCTTAAACGTGTTCGACAATCCACACTCCAGACTTGCCTTCTTCCATTTCCACTGCCGATCGTGCAATTTCTTAAAATCGAAGCATCAAGTTTATGGCACCGTTGCCGGGGATTGGTTTTCGATTGACAATTCTCAAATTGGAAGTTAACTAGATTGAGCATTTTTCTTGCTTTGTTAATTCAGTTCAAGTTACTTGTTGAATTTTAATTTCTGCACTCTGTTACATGCTTTCTTTCTTTATGCCTTTAAATTCAAGCAACTAACTCACTGACTCACTAACTATTTGAATTAATTCCTCAACTGCTCTAACCATACTCTTCCATTAACCAAGAGTATTTCACTTGTTTGTTGCCTGTGCTGTGTTCTTGTATGACAGGTAGGAGAGGAGAGACATCAACTCCTCATTATACCGAACCAGAGTGGACACTTCATAAACTTAGAAGGGAAGCAAGAGGGAAGAGAGTACTGGGAGAAGAAGAATCTGAGGACAATTTTGAGGAAGCTCTAGATCTCAACATGGATAGAGAAGTTCTCAACCATGAGAGAGCTGATGGAAACAATGCCATTCCCGAGAGGAGGGTTCTTGGTTCGTACATAAACCCAACCTCTGGGAATTGTGGTAGCAGCATCCAGAAACCACCCATTCAGGCCAACAATTTTGAACTCAAACCACAGCTAATATCACTTGTGGAGGATCATTGTTCATTTGGTGGGAGTGCTAATGAAGATCCAAACCAACATCTCACAAAATTTCTGAGAATTTGCGACACTGTGAAGTCCAATGGAGTCCAGGAAGATACCTATAAACTGCTCTTGTTCCCATTTTCACTTAGGGACAAGGCAGCTAAGTGGCTGGAATCATTCCCAAGGGGGAGCCTAACAACCTAGGATGAGGTGGAAAGCAAGTTTCTGGCACGTTTCTACCCCCCACAAAAGGTCAATAAGCTTCGATCTGAGGTTCAGACTTTTAGACAACAAGATGGTGAAACTCTCTACGAAGCATGGGAGAGGTTCAAGGATTTGACAAGGAAAGTTGAGGAAGGGATAAAAAAAATGTTTGATTCGGAGATCTCAATATCTCCTGAAACCCAATGAATTCCCCATTTCTGATCTATCACTTTTCTTTACATTCTGCAATTAAATTCATGCAATTCGGATTAGAAGTGTGTTCTAGTTGAGCGGAATCAAGATTTAGATGAGAATTGCGGAATGTAAAATTGCATGAATTGAGAAGCTTTCTAACAAAATTCAAGAGAAAAGATTGAAGAGGAAGATAAAAACTATTATTGATTCATTGAATTACAATAGAGCTCCCTAACCCAATGAAAGGGGTTTAGTGAGTCATAGCTCTGAATTCAATTACAAAAAGTATGAAAACTAGAAAAAGTGATCCCCCAATTCCCCACCGAGTTAAATTCTATCCTATTTATACACTTTCTAAATTGAGCTTCTGTTGTGTTTCTTGGGCTTTGAGACCTTTCCCTGATTTCCTTTTGCTTTGGGTTTATGATCCATAATCCTGATGAGGCTGCTGATCCAATTCTGTAACATTCATTGAGCCAACTTAGTGATAATCAAGTAATGACACATGACTCAACAAATTGAAATTCCAGACTCATCAATTCTTCAGGCCCAATCCCATAAACCATGATATTCAATTGGGTTTCATACCAGAGTACGTTTAAGTTAATGTTTGTGCTCAAATGCTAACTTAAACTGCAATATCTTTGGCCCAGAAACCTTTTCAATTAGTGGCGTTTAAGTTGTAGTTTAAGCTTAAATTGCAACTTAAACGTTGGACACTCCTGGAGGTGGTATAATTCAAGCACGTTTAAGCTTCAGTTTAAGGTTAAACTAAAGCTTAAACGTGGAAATGGAAGAAGGCAAGTCTGGAGTGTGGAGTTGTCGAACACGTTTAAGCTTCAGTTTAAGGTTAAACTGAAGCTTAAACGTGGAAATGGAAGAAGGCAAGTCTGGAGTGTGGATTGTCGAACACGTTTAAGCTTCAGTTTAAGGTTAAACTAAAGCTTAAACGTGGAAATGAAGAAAGCCACCCTGGAGGAGAATGGTCGAACACGTTTAAGTTCTAGTTTAAGCTTAAACTGGAGCTTAAACGTGGAAATGGCTCCCTGGTGCATTTCTCATTTCTGGCGTTTAACTTCCAGTTTAAGGTTAAACTGGAGGTTAAACGCCACTTTCAGCTTTTCCTCAGCTTTCATGATTTTGGCGTTTAAGCTCTAGTTTAAGCTTAAACTGGAGCTTAAACGCCACTGATAGTTCCCAGCATTATATGGCTTGGTAGTTTGAGTTCCAGTTTAAGCTTAAACTGGAACTTAAACTCCACATGTGATATTCAAGCTTCCTTTATTGATTTTGTTGCTTCCTTGCCTAGCCTCTTCTTCCCTGAAATCATCCAAACAACTGCATCAAAGTCTTGCAAAATTTCATGAGAAATCTTCCATTCATAGCGTTCAAGTAATATAACTAAAAACTCATGGAATTTGCATCAAAATCATACTGTTTGGATGGTTCATTGCATTGTTATTCATTTAACCATTCTTGGTTACTTTAAGCTCAAGAAAATGCATAAAACAACTAAAACTAACAGAAAAATGCTAGTGAAACTAGCCTAAGATGCCTTGGCATCAGCAGGTGGTGGTAATTTTTCAATTACCTCTATTTTTGCTTGATCCACCTCTATTCCCTTGTTTGAAATTTTATGCCCAAGGACAATCCCTTCAATCACCATAAAGTGACATTTTTCCCAGTTTAAAACCAGGTTGGTCTCTTGGCATCTTTTCAGAACTAGTTTCAGGTGATCAAGACAGGAGCTGAATGAGTCTCCATATACTGAGAAGTCATCCATGAAGACTTCCAAAAATTTTTCCACCATGTCAGAGAAAATAGAGAGCATGTTTAGCATTATCCTCCAATAAGATTTTGTGCATGCATCTAGCTGGGCTTATGCCCTTAAGGTCACCTATGGACCACCCAAGAGCTGTCCTGTGTGTCCTTAGCACTTGAATCAGTGCTTCCTCTTCCTGTGGATTTAAAGCAGAGCATATGATCACTGGAAAAGTGTCACCTTCTCCCAGAAATGCATATTTCAGGGATGGTGGTAATGGTTTGACCTCGGGTTTAGGAGGTTTTTCCTCTTCCAGAGGAAATTTCAGAGGCTCTTTCATTTCCTCTGAATCCTCCAAATCAGGCTGAACATCTTTAAAGATGTCTTCCAACTCTGATTCGAGACTCTCAGCCATGTTGATCTCTTCTACCAAAGAGTCAATAAGATCAACTTTCATGCAGTCTTTTGATGTGTCTGGATGCTGCATGGCTTTGACAGCATTCAACTTAAACTCATCCTCATTGACTCTCAGGGTTATTTCCCCCTGTTGGACATCAATGAGAGTTCGTCCAGTTGCTAGGAAGGGTCTTCCTAGAATGAGAGTAGCACTCGTGTGCTCCTCCATTTCCAGCACTACAAAGTCAGTGGGAAAGGCGAATGGCCCAACTCTGACAATCATGTCTTCAATCACGCCTGATGGGTATTTAATGGAGCCATCAGCAAGTTGGAAACATATCCGGGTTGGTTTAACTTCTTCAGTTAAACCAAGCTTTCTGATAGTGGATGCAGGTATTAGGTTGATGCTTGCCCCAAGATCACATAAAGCTGTCTTGGTGCAATTACCTTCTAATGTGCATGGTATCAGAAAACTCCCAGGGTCTTTAAGCTTTTCAGGAAAGCTTTTCAGAATGACTGCACTGCATTCTTCAGTGAGGAGAACTCTTTCAGTTTCTCTCCAATCTTTCTTATGACTCAAGATCTCTTTCATGAACTTGGCATAAGAAGGTATTTGCTCAAGTACCTCTGCAAATGGAATCTTTATTTCAAGAGTCCTGAGATAATCTGCAAAGCGAGCAAATTGCTTATCCTGCTCCTCTTGGTGGAGTTTTTGAGGATAAGGTATCTTGGCTTTATATTCCTCAACCTTAGTTGCTGTTGGTTTATTTCCTACAGAAGTGGTTGAAGAAGCCTTTTTAGATGGGTTGTCATCAGCACTTGTATGTGTCTGATCCCTCACTGGCAATTGAGTGCTAGAGTTAGAAGCTGGAGTGACGTTAGACGCCAGCTCCTCATCTGTTTCTGGCGTCTAAACGCCAGAACTGTGCTTCTTTTGGGTGTTCAACGCCAGATCCTTGCTTGTTTCTGGCGTTGAACGCCAGTCCTGAGCATGGTCTGGGCGTTCAGCGCCAGCCTTCCACCCAATTTCTGGCGTTTTAGCGCCAGAATTATTTTTCCCTGGGCTCTTACTATCCTTAGGTGGATTTTGGGTGGTTTGCTCATTTCTTGGCTTCTTGCTGCCTTGAGGTGGGGTATTTAATGTCTTCCCACTTCTTAATTGAAGTTCTTGGCATTCTTCTGTTATTTATTTTGACAGCTGCTGCTTTGTTTGCTTCAATTATTCTTCCATATTTATATTAGCCATCCTTGTCTCTTGTAGTCTATCCTTGAATTCGGCTAACTGCTTTTTTAGAAAGTCCAATTGCTGATTGAATTCAGCAGCTTATTTTACAAGACTGAGTTCAGCAGTTACTGTTTTAACCTCTTCTTTCATGGAAGGGTCACTGCTTAGGTACAGATGCTGATTTCTGGCAACTGTATCAATGAGCTCTTGAGCTTCTTCAATTGTCTTTCTCATGTGGATAGATCCACCAGCTGAGTAATCTATAGACATCTGAGCTCTTTCTGCAAGCCCATAGTAGAAGATGTCTAACTGAACCCACTCTGAAAACATTTCAGAGGGGCATTTTCATAGCATCTCTCTGTATCTCTCCCAGGCATCATAAAGAGATTCATTATCTCCTTGTTTAAAGCCTTGGATGTCCAGCCTTAGCTGTGTCATCCGTTTTGGAGGAAAGTATTGATTCAGGAATTTTTCTGTCAGCTGTTTCCATGTCCTTATGCTGGCCTTAGGTTGGTTATTTAACCACCTCTTAGCTTGGTCTTTTACAGCAAATGGAAACAGTAATAATCTGTAGACATCCTGATCTACTTCCTTATCATGTACTGTGTTAGCAATCTGTAAAAACTGTGCTAGAAACTCTGTAGGTTCTTCCTGTGGAAGACCGGAATACTGGCAACTCTGCTGCACCATGATAATGAGCTGAGGATTCAACTCAAAGCTACTGACTCCAATGGAGGGTATGCAGATACTGCTCCCATATGAAGCAGTAGAGGGGTTAGCATATGACCCCAGAGTCCTCCTGGACTATTCATTTCTGCTTAGGTCCATGATGGAGAAAGGGAGATGATGTAAAATAGAAGAAAAATATTTTTATTTATTTAATTATTTATTTATTTTGAAAACAAAATAAATTAAAATAAATAAAAATGGGTGAAGATTTTCGAAAAAAATGAGGAGAGAGAGAGTGGTTAGGAAATTTTGAAAAGGATATGATGATTTTTGAAAAAGGTTTTAAATTTTGAAATAAAAATCTGAATTTTAAAGGTAAATTTCGAAAATTTGCTTTAAAATAGAGAGAGAATATATTTTTGAATTTAAAGAGGAGAGAGAAAAACAACAAGATAGCACAAGATTTAAAATTTTTTTAGATCTAATGCTCTTTGTTTTCGAAAATTTTGGAGGGAAAACACCAAGGAACACCAAACTTAAAAATTTTAAGATCAAGACACAAGGAAAACTCAAGAACACTTTGAAGACTCACAAGAGCACAAGAACATGAAGAAAGAACACCAAACTTAAAATTTTTAGAAAATCAAACTAAAATTTTCGAAAAACAAAGAAAAATCAACAAGAAAACACCAAACTTAAAGTTTGGCAAAGATTCCGATTAAGAGATCTAAGAGATATTCATTCATTCTACAGTGGAATGTAAGTGGTTGTCAGGCACGCGTTCGTGGAGGAATGATGATGATTGTCACATTCATCACATTCATATTGAAGTGCGAATGGATATTTTAGATAGGAACACACATGTTTGAATGGAAAATAGAAATACTTGCATTAGTTCATCGAGACACAGCATAGCTCCTCACCCCCAACAATGGAGTTTAGAGACTTATTCCGTCAAAAGGTACAAAGTTTAGATCTAAAATGTCATGAGATACAAAATAAATCTCTAAAATTTGTTTAAATACTAAACTAGTAACCTAGGTTTACAGAAAATGAGTAAACTATGATAGATGGTGCAGAAATCCACTTTTGGGGCCCACTTAGTGTGTGCTGGGGCTGAGACTTAAGCTTCTCACGTGCATGGGCTGTTTTGGGCATTCAACGCCAGGTTGTAACCTGTTTCTGGCGTTGAACTCCAACTTGTAACTTGTTTCTGGCGCTCGACGCCAGACTGCAACATGGAACTGGCGTTGAACGCCAGTTTATGTCGTCTATCCTTGAGCAAAGTATGGACTATTATATATTGCTGGAAAGCCCTGGATGTCTACTTTCCAACGAAATTGGAAGCGCGCCATTTGGACTTCTGTAGCTCCAGAAATTCCATTCCGAGTGCAGAGAGGTCAGAATCCAACAGCATCAGCAGTCCTTTTTCAGCCGAATCAGATTTTTGCTCAGCTCCCTCAATTTTAGCCAGAAAATACCTGGAATTATAGAAAAACACACAAGCTCATAGTGAAGTCCAGAAATATGAATTTTTCCTAGAAACTAATGAAAATAAACTAAAAACTAACCAAAACATACTAAAAACTATATGAAATTAACCCCAAAAAGCGTATAAAATATCCGCTCATCAGTAACCCCATAGGTTCAATACTAAGCGGGTAGTAAATTAGTCATACTAAATTTACTAATCAATGTTAGCGTCTAGCAACACTCCTCAACGACCCGATAGTATGAAGTAATCTATTTTTACTAAGAATCTCAGAAGAACAAAGTATAATGCCTTCCATCTTTCCAACTCTTGGTTAACCCTTAAAGTATGGTTTAATTGTCAAACTCTAACTTGTTATCATAATTATAATGAACTATGAATGACCTAAGAAACTCATTTCTTCATTCATTCAATCCCCTTGGTCAAGGTTTTATTCATCTCATTCATTATAATCATATAGCTCAAACTCTTTACCGAGAGTTGACGGATTCCTTATTGACTAATCATTAATTCTACAAATATTTAAATCATACCCAATATCCATTCAACTAGCACCCTAGGGTATTAGGTGTCCGGAATTAAATTATAATAAATACATTGTTAATTACTATGATAGTCGCATGTTAAAAGAAACTCTATTACCATGTTCATCTTGAGAATATCCTATTGACAAATATGCGGTAATTATAACCATTAGAATTTCTCAAAGTGAGTCAGTTCAATGGTCATATCTCTATATGCATCATCTATATATATAATTTAATAAAAGAGATCTATTAATCTTCATCCAATGAAGACCAATATATATATTGATCTTTCCAAATTATAATGTCTTTTTTAATAATCCTATGACCAAGAACAATTTAAACTAAATTATAAAAGATTCATCTCTCAATATTATGATCACTATCACAATGATAAGTCTCTAAATTTAATCAAGGACCTTATGTTGAGTTATGTATATAAATAATTTTATTTTGATGATGACAAATATTATTTTATTGGGTTAAACACCCAATTAGTTTTGATGGTCTTATTTAGTGCTGCAGGCCAAAATATAAACATAGCAGCAGCTCAACATGGAACAAAGAAACAGAATCTGCTACTATGGGTAATATTTACAAACGAAACCTAAATAAAAAATGACAAAGAAATCACATGGATTGAGAGGTAAGTAAAGAGAATCCAAGCCCTAAGTACATCACTGAAGCTGAAACCTTCCAAAGCACTCCACAAGTGTGCTTCGGTCAGAATCAAAAAGAGAGAGAGGGGGGCTTCTTCTTCTCCATTCATTCACTAGAGAAGAAAGAAAGAGAAAGGTTAAGCAAAAATCAAAGGTCCAATCACCTAAATCAAACCCATTTAAGCTAAGTCAGAAGTTAAAGGTGATTTATTTCCATTTGCATGCAATTTACTTTCTTCACTCCTTCTCCAACTCTCTGCAACTCTAATTTGGGATAAATGGAAAAAGTGATTTCTGATAATCATTACTGTGAATCAAAGGCCAAAATTGTTTCTTGGGGACAAGCTCTAGCTCAAGGGTTCAGATCGAGGTTTACCACTGAACAACTTTTTTATTGCTACCCTAAGATTTTTGGTCAAGCAAAAAGGCTCAGATTCAAAATTTCTAACTTAGGGATTAATTGGAAATTGTTAAATGATAAGTTGGTGAAGCACACAGCTCGATGAGCTGACTTAGAAGAAAGCAACTCAGCAACATTGAAAGAGGTACAAAAGAAATTTTTTCTTCTTTCTGAAGACAATGAGAGAGAACCAGATTTTGAGTTTGTTCTGAAAAGTTTCTCTGTGAAGAGTTCGTCACCTTTGGACAGTGTTTTCTAGTAAAAGAAGCATTTCGCCAAGATGAAGAACTTAATCAGAGTCAACTGAATCCGGTTCAACTTATAGCAATAGAGGTTGTTGAAGCATTAATCTTCTTCATGTTTCACATTTTGTATTTCATTTTTAATGTATATCTTTCTGTAATTTCTTGAGTGGAAAAAGGCAGAAATAGAGGAATCAAGAAAAAGCCTATGAGTGATAAAAGGCTGAGTGAAACACTTGAGAGAAAAGCCTAGAGTGATTTCAGATTTCTTTAGGTTGTTTCACGTGTCTTGTATCTTGTACCTGTGAGGTACCCCTTTCTAAGTTGGGTTAGCACTTAGAGTGAAGAGTTAAGTATTAGTATAACCAAGTCAAGTTAGTTGAGAACTTGAGAGAAAAGGATTGGGTGAATCCTATGAATTGGTGTATGTAATACTTTAACTGTAGTGGAAATTCCACCATTGTTGTGGTAAAGACTGGATGCAGGTTGCATTGCATAAGACAACTGAACCAGGATACATGCTTGTGTCATTCTTCTTCTCTTTTTCTAAGTTCAATTTTTTGTTATTTATGAGACAAAACGAAATTGTCTCGTAAAGTTTCTGCTGCACAGTTCAAACAGATTCTAAGTAAAAGTTTGTAATTAAAGGCTAAGGTCATTAAAGTAAAAGACGGCCATAGATTCAACCCCCCTTCTTTAAGCCTTCTACAACCTTCAACTCGTAATCAGAGACAAGGTCTCAAGAATCAAGCTTCACTGCTTGGAGCAAAGGTCCAATGGCAAACAACTTGGGCACAACCATAGTTGTCTACACTCTAACAGAAGGCCAGTCAATTAACAGGCCTTCCTTCTTCAACGGGGAGAACTATGCCAACTGGAAAGAGAGGATGCGGATCTTCATCCAATCCATTGATTACAACATATGGAAGATTGTTGTAAGCGGCCCCAAGATTCTAACAAAGACAAGTGCAGATGGAGTGGTGACTCCAAAAGAAGAAACTGAATGGAACGATGATGACAAGAAGAAAGTGGAGCTGAATGCTAAAGCCGTCAACCTACTTCACTGTGCTATCAGCTTTGAAGAGTACCGAAAGGTGTCTAGATGCAAGACAACCAAAGAAATCTGGAAAAAATTCTAGGTTACACACGAAGGCACTAAACAGGTCAAAGAAACAAGGATTGATATGCTGAGAAAAGAATACAAGATGTTTAACATGAAGGATAGAGAAAGTATTGATGAAGTGTTTGAGAGATTCTCAATCATAATCAACAACCTCGATGCTATGGGTACAACCTACTCAGAACAAATCCTAGTGAGAAAAATCCTTAGAAGTCTCACAAAGGAATGGGAAACAAAGGCCATTGTCCTAGCCGAAAGCAATAATCTAAGTCCCATAACATATGATGAGCTGAGAGAAAAACTCCTTGTCTATGAAACCATACACACAAACCAAGACTCAAAGAGAAAGGGAATAGCCCTTAAGTCAAGATTTGAATCAAAAGAAAGTGAGTCTAGTGACAGTTTTTTAGATGATGAACTTGTGTTTTTTGCTAGGAGACTTAGAAGACTAATGAGGAACAAAGGCAAGTACAAGGGCTCAAGCTCAAAGGAGTACAAGAAGGACATGAGCAAAGTAATTTGTCACAACTGCAAAGAGGCTGGGCATCTCAGGTACAACTGTCCGAAACTCAAAAAGGAGGATAAAGGAAAGAAAGAAAAGAAGAGAGTGCTCATGGCATCTTGGGAGGACCTTGAGAACGATTCGGATGAGGAAGAAGACTCTGAATGCGAAGCTCAAATCTGTTTTATGGCTGGTGAGGATCAACTTGATTATGTAAATTACTATGACCTGTCTATAGATGATTTACATGTTATCATAGATGATCTCACTCTGAATTCTGAAAATCTACCGAACAAATACAATAAATACAAATCTAAAAAAGAAATGTCGAAAGCTGAAAATGATTTCTTGAGAGAAAAGGTGAAGGAAACTGAATGTGCTTTGGATATTATTGAAGAAAATAGATTTCTGAAATATGAACTTGAGAAACTAAAAGGGAAGCACATTATGGATCTTTTTCAAGAGCTTATTGCTGAAAATGAGAGATTAAATGAAATGATTAGAAGATTGAATAGTGATTTAGCAAAATTTACTCAAATTTTTAGCAACTTGGACAAATTACTTGCAAATCAAAGACCATTGTTTGAAAAATTTGGTTTAGGATATGTAACAAAAGACAATGCAGTTTTTTATAGTTCTTCTACAAAATTCATGGCTTCTTCTTCAAAAACAAAATCTATCATCAACAAAACAAGTTTAGGACATGTTCCAACCTGTGAAGAGAAATTTGAAAATTCTTATTTTGATGAAACTGAATCATACTCAAGAACTGAACCTATATCGAACAAGTCGGGTCTGGGCTATGTTTCAAATAATAAGGCTGTTTTCAAAAATCCATCTTTTCACAATAGAACCTCATCTTCAAAAAGCCCATATGCTTTCAAAAATTCTAGTTTGAATGCTTTTGGAAAATGGAACCATAACAACAAAAATCACTTTGTCAAAAGAAATTATCATTTTCCAAAAATCAAAAAACCTCAACCTTTTAATCATTTTCAGCGTAAAAATCCAAATCAATTTCAGCAATATGTATCAGGAAATCATTGCGTTAATTGTAAGAAAATTGGTCACTCTTACTTACAATGTTTCATTGAAAAAAGAAAAGTAGAAAACCAAACTTACAATGTTGTTTGTGACTTTAATGCACTTGGGCAACTAAGGTGGATTAACTTCAAAGGATCCAAATTTATTTGGATACCTAAGGTTGATTGAAATCTTATGCAGATATGCCTAGCATCCAAGAAATAGAAATATATGTGGTACTTGGATAGTAGATGTTCTAGGCACATGACTGGAAGGTCAACCTTCTTTATCAAACTGAACAAGTATGATGGAGGTTTTGTGACCTTTGGAGATGATGGAAAAGGTAAAATTTTTGCTGTTAGAAAAGTAGGTAACAGTCACTCTACTTTCATTGATAATGTCTTTTTAGTTAATGGCTTGAGGCATAATCTTTTGAGTATAAGTCAATTGTGTGATTTGGACTATTTGGTGATATTCAAAAGATTGGAATGCTGTGTTGTGAGTGAAAAGACTAATGATGTATTGTTTATTGCTAAGCATTGTGATAATGTGTATGGACTTACACTTGATGAATTAAAGGTTCAAAATGTAGCTTGTTTTCATTCTAAAGAATCTGAAAAGTGGCTATGGCACAAGAGATTGGGCTATGCTAGCATGTTTCAAATAAACAAGCTTGTTAAGAAAGGATTAGTAAGAGGTCTTCCTTTAATAAAATTTGATAAAGATATCACTTGTGATGCTTGTCGAATGGAAAAACAAACAAAGAATTTATTTAAACCAAAGGAAGACATCTCTACTAAAAGACCACTTGAATTGCTACATATTTATTTATTTGGTCCAACAAGAACTCAAAGCTTAGGTGGTAAAAATTATGGTTTGGTAATTGTGGATGACTACACTAGATTTGGTTGGGTTTTATTTCTTGCACACAAAAATGAAGCCTTTTCGGCTTTTGAGATTTTTAGCAAGAAAATTTAAAATGAAAAGGATTTAAAGATTGCATCAATAAGAAGTGATCATGGAACTGAATTTAAAAAAAAATTATTTGAATCCTTTTGTGAGAAATTTGGAATATCACACAATTTTTCTTGTCCAAGAACATCTCAACAAAATGGTGTTATTGAAAGAAGAAGCAGAAGCATTCAAGAAATGACAAGAACTATGCTTTGTGAAAGTAATGTTCCAAAATTTCTTTGGGCTGAAGCGGTTAACACTGCTTGCCACATTTTGAATAGAACTATCATAAGGAAATTCTTGAACAAAACTCCTTATAAACTTTGGAAAGGTCACCCACCAAATTTAAATTACTTGCATATCTTTCGGATGCAAATGTTTTGTTCTAAATAACAAAGATAATCTAGGAAAATTTGATCTAAAAGCATATGAGTGTTTATTTGTAGGATACTCCACAACTAGTAAGCCATATAGAGTTTATCATCAAAATGCTAGAATTATTGAGGAGTCCATACATGTTACAGTTTGTGATTCTAATTTGGTTCAAAGTATTTTGGAAGATTGTGATAGAGTAAATTATGTTCAAAAGGATGATGAAAAAGCCCAAAATCATGAGAGTGAAAATTCTGAACAAAATGAATCAGAAACTACAACTGCAGAAAATCCTGCATGAGACAATTCTATTTTGTCTCATGAATCTGCTGAGAATCCTAAAACCACTAGTTCATTGAATCCCTCAGTGACCGAATCTACTTCTAAGTCCACAAGACCTCGTGAATGGAGATTCTTAAAGAATTATCCACAGGATTTTGTCATTGGAAATGTCTCATAAGGTGTAAAAACTCGTTCCTCCACTAGAAAAGCAAATGAAGAAACAAACATTGCTTTTCTCTCTCAACTGGAGCCTCAAAACATCAAGGAAGCTCTTGATGACCCCTCTTGGGTAAAGGCAATGGAGGAAGAGCTTCATGAATTTGAAAAGAACCAAGTTTGGACATTAGTTCCAAAGCCAAGTGATAAGAAAGTGACAGGCACCAAGTGGATATTCCAGAACAAGTTGGGTGAAGATGGAAGCATTGCTAGAAATAAAGCAATATTAGTGGCACAAGGATATGATCAAGAAGAAGGAATAGATTTTGATGAATCATTTGTCCCTGTTGCCCAAATGGAAGCCATAAGATTTCTTCTAGCCTATGCTACGCATTGTGGTTTAAATTGTATCAAATATATGTGAAATGTTCTTTTCTAAATGGTGTAATAGATAGAGAAGTGTATGTGGTACAGCCACCTGGTTTTGAAAATAAGGAATTTCCTAACCATGTTTTCAAACTTTCTAAAGCTCTCTATGGATTAAGACAAGCTCCTAGGGCTTGGTATGAGAGACATGGCTCTTTTCTTTTGAAAAATAATTTTCAAAGAGGAACCACAAATACTACTCTATTTATTAAGAATTCTAATGATTCTTTCATTTTAGTCCAAATTTATGTTGATGACATTATATTTGGATCAGCCAATGAGACCTTTTGTGCTGAATTTGGAAAACTCATCACAAGCGAATTTGACATGAGTATGATGGGTGAACTTAATTTTTTCCTTGGGCTTCAAATTAAGCAAACTGAAAATGGTACTTTTATTCATCAAGAGAAGTATGCCAAGGAACTAGTTAAGAAATTTGGTATGGAAAATGCCAAATCCATGGGAACTCCTATGCACCCTAATTCAAAATTAGAAAAGGATGGAACTGAGAAAGATGTAGATGAGACTAGGTATAGATGAATGATTGGATCTCTTATGTACCTAACTTTCTCTAGACTTGATATTGTGCAAAGTGTTGGAATGTGTTTAAGATTCTAATCAAAACCAAAAGAATCACATATTTCGGTAGTTAAAAGGATTATTAGATATGTTCATGGCACATCCAATTTTGGTTTATGGTATCCTAAGATTGATGTGTTTTCTGCGGTTGGTTATTGTGATGCAAACTTTGCTGGAGACAGAATGGATAGAAGGAGTACTTCAGGCATATGCTGTTTTCTTGGGAAGTCTTTTAATGTTGGTCAAGTAAGAAGTAGTCTACAGTGGCTTTGTTGACTGCAGAGGCTGAGTATATTGCTGCTTCTTCATGTTGTTCTCAGCTTATTTGGTTGAAAACACAACTTGCTGATTATAAATTAAATGCTAAAAATATTCCCTTGTTATGTGACAATATGAGTGCCATTAATATTTCCAAAAACTCTATTGTGCACTCTATAACTAAACATATTGAGGTGAGATTTCACTCAATAAGAGAACATGTTCAAAAAGGGAATATTAGCATTTAATTTGTTAAATCAGAAGATCAATTAGTAGATATTTTTACCAAACCTCTAGTTGAAGACAGATTTTGCAAGCTTAGAACTAATCTAGGGATTTTAAGTCATGATTCATTATTTGTACATTGCTGATGTGTTTGTTGAAGTTTTTGTCTCTCAAGATGTGATGAGACAATTCTGGACAAATGAAGAACCATCATTCTAAAAATTCAAATTTCTAGACTCTAATGCACGTGCTAAATCATCTCGACCAACCCTTAAATTCAGAATCTAAGTGGTTCAATATGTTTCCTTAAACTCAACCACCTCTAGGCCCAAATGAGTGTTACATTGTCCACATGTTAATTTTATTTTATCTTTTAGGAAAAAGGTTTCATTTTTTAAATTAATTTATTTTTTCTTTTAACTTGTAAATCATTTTTTAAATCATATTTTTGTGATGTCAAGTCTTTTCAAAGTCTAGTCATAGGTGATGCAGTTGCATGGTTTCAAGAAACCTTCTTCCTTGTGGCAGTTACCAAACCTCTCTCCTCATAAAGACTTCCACTAAACCCTCATTTCTTCCCCACTATCATTAGTGCTCATCTTCATTTGAAACCAGGGTTCAACCAAATGAGGAAGAAAACTATTCTTTAAAAGCCTCCTCGTGAAAAGGTTCTCAAGCTCCCAGCAAAAATGAAACCCTCTACACACTCTCAAGACCACACCTTTACACCTTTTCCTTCTCCAGCTACATCTCCTCCTCGCACAGATCCCATGGCTCGAACAAAGAACCCTTCGAGGTCTCCTCCTTCCTTCAAGCCAACCGCTCCACCCAGCGCTCCTTCCAAGCCCATCACCTCAAAAGGGAAGCGCCCTGCTGCTGAAGAACCAGCGTCTAAACCTACCAGACCTAAATCTAGGTCTTCTCCCTCTCGTTCTCAAAGAGGTAAAACTCAAATCCTTCTCAAATCTGTTAAAGAGCCTTCCATTGACCCTTTTGCACACAAATCACAATCCATGACCTCCCACTCAAACTACAATCCTCACCGTTTTCGATCTGCCATGAATAATGATTTTTATGAAGGTGTCATTACTCACCGTACCTTATGTCCCACCTTTTTGGTTGATTTACCAAATCTGAAAAAGAAAAATTTTGCATTTGCTGAAAATCTTGAATTTCTTGGCTGGAACCATATTTTTAAAATCAAAAAGCCAGTTTACCTTGTCTTAGTCAAGGAATTTTATGCAAATATGACTTATCATGTGGGCAGTGTTCATTCTTATGTAAAAGGCCGTGACATAGTTCTGAACAATGAAACCATCAGTGATTCCTTGAAATACACTGATGTTGGTGCTTGTGCATACACCTCGGGTAAGTGGGAAGAAGAGGTAGGTATCTCTTTTAATGATGCTCTGGCCTATGTATGTGAACATATTTCTTTTATTGATCGCATCACTCCAACTCACAAAGCCCTGGAATACACTCGTGCTCAGTTTCACCACATAGTGAACCATATCATCCTTTTTCAGAGTGTCTCATATCAAAGGGTGTCTTACACTGATACTCTAGTTTTGTATGATATTCTCACAAAAACAAAAATCTCTTTTGCATATTTAATGGTAAGGTATATGTTTGATAGTGTTAGAAGTTAGAAGGATAAAGCTCTTCCTTATGCCATGTTCTTAACATATATCTTTGAACATTTTGGTGTTGACCTGTCAAATAAGTCATATGAAAATAGACACTCATATCTAAAAGGAGGTGATTCAGTGAAACAGTAGAAAAAGTGAGCAACTCGAACTGAAAAGGTGGTTCTTGATGATGATGATGATGACTATAAACCTGAAGAATCCCCTCCTCCATCTGCCTTGGGTACTTGATGAGCGGATAATTTATACGCTTTTTGGCATTATTTTTACATAGTTTTTAGTATGATTTAGTTAGTTTTTAGTATATTTTTATTAGTTTTTAAATAAAAATCACATTTATGGACTTTACTATGAGTTTGTGTATTTTTCTGTGATTTCAGGTATTTTCTGGCTGAAATTGAGGGACTTGAGCAAAAATCTGATTTAGAGGGTGAAGAAGGACTGCAGATGCTGTTGGATTCTGACCTCCCTGCACTCAAAGTAGATTTTCTGGAGCTAAAGGAACCCAATTGGCGTGCTTTCAATTGCGTTGGAAAGTAGACATCTAGGGCTTTCCAGCAATATATAATAGTCTATATTTTGCCCGAGTTTTAATGACACAAACTGGCGTTCAAACGCCAACTCCCTGCCCTATTCTGGAGTTAAACGCCAGAAACAGGTTGCAAATCAGAGTTAAACGCCAGAAATAGGCTACAACCTGGCGTTTACCTCCAAAAAAGTCTCTACACATGAAAGCTCAATGCTCAGCCCAAGCACACACCAAGTGGGCCCGGAAGTGGATTTCTGCATCATTTACTTAATTCTGTAACCCTAGTAACCAGTTTAGTATAAATAGAACTTTTTACTATTGTACTAGGGGTCTTTTTCCCTATTTTTGAATTTATATGCCATTTGGGGAGGCTGGCCATTTGGCCATGCCTAGACCTTGTTCTTATGTATTTTCAACAGTAGAGTCTCTACACACCATAGATTAAGGTGTAGAGCTCTGCTGTTCCTCATGAATTAATGCAAAGTACTATTGTTTTTCTATTCAACTCAAGCCTATTTCTTCTCTAAGATATTCATTCGCACACAAGAACATGATGAATGTGATGATTATGTGATGCTCATCACCATTCTCACTTATGAACGCGTGTCTGACAAACACTTCCGTTCTACATGAAAGCAAGCTTGAATGCATATCTCTTAGCCTCCTGATTTACGATCAGAGTCTTCGTGGTATAGGCTAGAATTATTGGTGGCCATTCTTGAGATCCGAAAAGTCTAAACCTTGTCTGTGGTATTCTGAGTAGGATCTGGGAAGGGATGGCTGTGACGAGCTTCAAACTCGCGAGTGCTGGGCGTAGTGACAGATGCAAAAGGATCACTGGATCCTATTCCAGCATGATCGAGAATCGACAGATGATTAACCGTGCGGTGACAGCGCATTTGGACCATTTTCACTGAAAGGACGGGATGTAGCCATTGACAACGGTGATGCCCAACATACAGCTTGCCATGGAAAGGAGTATGAATGATTGGATGAAGACAGTAGGAAAGCAAAAGTTCAGAAAGAACAAAAGCATCCCCATACGCTTATCTGAAATTCTCACCAATGAATTGCGTAAATTTGCAAGATGACAATAGCTTGCTCCAAGCCGACAATCTTCGTGGGATCGACCCTTACTCACGTAAGGTTTATTACTTGGATGACCCAGTGCACTTGCTGGTTAGTTATGCGAAGTTGTGAAAAAGAACTAAGATTATGAACGTGCGTATTAAGTTTTTGGCGCCGTTACCAAGGAATGAACAATCACGATTTCGTGCACCAGTACTTCAGCCTCCACTGGACACAAAATTGTTCTGTATGAAGTTGTTAAGGATGTGGTACAAGAGTTTGTCTCTCAGTCAAACCATCTGATTGCTATGAGTAAAGAGCAAAGGAAACTAACCACCAAGCATGAAAACTTCCTCAAAAAATCCAGAGATAGAGTGGTAGTATTCTTGAAATTCATTGATAATCTCCAAGAAGATGACAATGCTGCCACTGATCCTGAAGAAGATGCTGGTTCTGAAGAGGATGGTTTGGATGCCTAAAATTATCTCATAGTGTTGCCGCCCTGTGTTTACTTTTGTCTCATAAAAAAAAGGTTGTCTTTTACTTTTGGACTTTCTTTTAATTATGTCTCGGATGACTGTAAACCGTTTAACAATTGTTGCTTTTAATCTCATATATTTAGATGTTTGAACTTTGCATTGATGGTTTTTTGCAGGTTTTAAGTTGCAGATTTGAATTTGATTAGATTTTCTCCCTTGATGACAAAAGGGGGAGTAGTAGGAGTAGTAGTAGTAGTAATAGTAATAGATTACATGTGTAGTGTTGTGCGTTGTGTGTTATGTATAAGGTGTATCTGTTGTATGTATCTCTATTTTACATGTGTGTTGCTCTATTTTGTTCAGATTCTGCCGTGTTTTGTTCTGCCATGTTTTGTTTGGTATTGGGCTGGATCTTATTTGCTGGTTGTATATAATCCCTTAGTTAAGTTGAATTGGGTGTAGTACATCATTGTGTTCTCTATAAGAATATGTAAACAGGAAAGAATAGAAGAGCACAAATCTAGGGAGAGCAACTCTTGAAAAGAAAAGGGGGAGCAACACAAAAGCAAGTGACATCACCTAAAGGGAGTTCCTTAACCTTATTCAAAATTAATCCCTTTGATCAATGTTCAAATTATGTTTGTCATCAAAGGGGAGATTGTTGAGTTATGTATATAACTAATTTTATTTTGATGATGACAAATATTATTTTATCAGGTTAAACACCCAATTAGTTTTGATGGTCTTATTCAGTGTTGCAGGCCAAAATAAAAATATAGCAGCAGCCTAACTTGGAACAAAGAAACAGAATCTACTATTGTGGGTAATATTTACAAACGAAGCTCAAATGAGAAATGACAAAGAAATCACATGGGTTAAGAGGTAAGTGAAGAGAATCCAAGCCCAAGGTACATCACTCAAGTTAAAGCCTTCCAAAGCACTCCACAAGTGTGCTTTGGTTAGAATCAGAAAGAGGGAGAGAGAGAGAGATATAGCTTCTTCTTCTCCATTCATTCATTAGAAAAGAAAGAAAGAGAAAGGTTAAGCAAAAAGCAAAAGTTCAATCACCCAAATCAAACCCATTTAAGCTAAGTGAAAAAGGCAGAAAGAGAGGAATCAAGAAAAAGCCTATGAGTGATAAAAGGCTGAGTAAAACACTTGAGAGAAAAGCCTAGAGTGATTTCAGATTTCTTTAGGTTGTTTCCTGTGTCTTGTATCTTGTACTTGTGAGGTGTCCCATTCTAAGTTGGATTAGCACTTAGAGTGAAGAGTTAGGTATTAGCATAACCAAGTCAAGTTAGTTGAGAACTTGAGAGAAAAGGATTTGGAGAATCCTATGAATTGGTATACATAATACTTTAACTATAGTGGAAATTCCACCACTGTTGTGGTGGGACTGGATGTAGGTTGCATTACACAAGGCAACTGAACCAGGATACATGCTTGTGTCATTCTTCTTCTCTTACTCTAAGTTCTGTTTTCTGTTATTTATAAGACAAAACGAAATTATCTTATAAAGTTTCTACTGCACAGTTCAAACAGATTCTAAGTAAAAGTTTGTAATTAAAGGCTAAGGTCGTCATTAAAGTAAAAAAAAGCCATATATAGATTCAACTCCCCTTTTTTAAACCTTCTACAACCTTTATCTTATTATATTAACATTTTAAGATAATAACAATAACAAATTATTTGACACATGATTGATTGGATTGTGGTCATACTATTTATTCTCAACAATCTCCCACTTACACGAGAGCCAATCATGATAAATTAGATCTTGGGTATACTATTATCTCAATAATTTTATCCGAATCGATATGCATAAATGTGTATTTCTTCTAAATCCTTAATTCCGTTTATTTCATATTTTAATTTTGTCTATGTTAAGATATGTTCAATTATGTTCTGTTCATACCTTAGTTTCTTCTCAAATTGACTATGATGTTCTGTGTGGATCTCAAAACAATCTCATCGTCTGAAGTATCTTAGATAGCGCTTCAAAGATAAATATATCATCATATTGTTTAAATAACTGTTTAAAATAATCATATCAGTTCTCAAACTTAAGATGTTATTTTCAAAATAAAATGTTATACAATCCCTTGCATTTGATGCTAACAAGTTGAAAGACTTTATATGCATCTATGGTTCTCTTGTTTTAGGAAAAAATTAGCTAGCACAATTCAATCCCCTTCTCATTCTAACTCTTTTACACCTTTAAAGATATCTCGATCATGATTTAAACATTTACCCAATAATCCATGATATTCACTCATTCAAACTTAAATAGTAGACAAGCTTTCAACTATTTAACTCATACGAACACCAACATTGGTGCAATGCTTCTCACAGCCAATTCAATTTTATACAATAAGACTAAGCACTTTGATTTAAAATTGCACTAACACTACAAGAGAAGCGCTCCTTAGCAGCGCCCAAATTCCACCGTCTCCCCAAACCGCTGCAGGTTGATGGAGGAGCTGCAGTTTTTGTAGTGGATTCTCTGTCCGTCAAAGACCGGACTCCATAGCTGCGGTTTTGTGCCTCAAACGCAGCAAATCTCATTAAGATCAAAGTGACAAAACAACCAAGAATTGGAGGAAGCCAGATCCAATTTCCCTCGTTTACGCGCGAACCCAAAAGGGGGCAAAGGCGCCAATCACCAGGTCCAAGACTTACTCCTGCGTTATACATTCCTTCCATCAGCTGCAGCCGCCACATCGTTCTGGGTCACAGATCTGTTGAAGCTGCTACATATCTCCTGCGTGCGAAAGGAGGGTGGATACGCATGTCCGTTGTTCGTTCCTCCGCCGTGCACATCCCGGTTTCGTCGTGAGGCTTCCCGACCGCCCTGGTGTCGTCATCCTCAACCTTCCTCAGTACCCTGTTGTGCCCCGCTCGACCACACCCTCTCCTCCCTTTCAGGTTCGCTCTCTTCCCCTTTTCTTGCTCTTCCAATTTCATGTGTTGGCCTGGTACCTTTGTTTGAATTGAATAATTTTGCTTGTTGATTGGATCTGTCTGTACCAAATTTGTTTATCCATCAGTTCCAAATTTGGTCCCTAATCTGGTTCGAACCCTAGTCCCAATTCACTCCCTGAGCTATTCCCAATTTAATTGTTCCCAATTCTTTGCTGAAAATATATGGATGATAACGGCTGCAATTTGAGGATGGATGTTAGGCTAGCTGTATAGTTTGATTTTCTACTCAAAACCACCCAAAGCCATGTGATTAGTTCCAATTATCCAAGAGCACTTACAGGTTTTCCTTCTGTTGTATGTCAATGGAGTAGGAAACCAACACAAAAATTTTTACTAGAAAATATACTAGCAAAAATAAAACAGAACAGAATAGCTATAAAACAGAGTTTGGTGTTCTCTTTTTTTTTCTCTGCTGATTGTATTTTCCGTCACATGAAACTGTTAGATACAACCATGATTGGGTTGAAAGAATTCTTAAAATGCATCAGATTTGCAATGAGCTATTTCTAAATGTTATCTAATATATAAGATCATGTGTGCTCTTTGTTAACATTTGTAGCAAAATTTCACCATGGCTAAGTTTATCTATGTAAGTGTGTTTTTAATTTAAGTAGTGTGACTCTGAATTGTGTCCACATAACTATAATTCTGAATTTGTTAACCATAACAGTGCAGGAATACTATAAATAAGTTTGGGGAATTGAGTCAAATCATATAAATAAGTTTGTTATTCTTCTTCTTCTTTATAGAGATTTATAGAGTTTGGAATTGAGTCAAGTGCTTTGATAGAGTTTTTTTCTATTTTTTTTGTTTCATTTTTTTAATTGTTTCCGGCGTGGGTTTATTTGTCCATTGACTATTTTTCATTTTCATTTTTCTCAATTCTCTGTAATATATAAGCCGATTCACTGTCTCTCAATTCCGTATCAAACTGTTGCTCAATTCACTCTCGGTTCATATGTAATGTAATTACTGAAATGAATGACATTGATATGTTATAAGTGCATTTGATTTTTTATACATTTGTTGTTTCAAATTTCACTTACATGATGCAACTTTGCTGAGAGAGTAAACTTGCAATTTGTAACTTGATATATATGCACCATAAGTGTAAAACCAAATTTCACAAATTTCTAATTATGTATTGCCACAAACAGAAATATCTTATTAGATGAAAAGAGTAGTAGTTCATGATAATTAATCTCATGTCAAACATAGTTAATGGTAAATATAACAAGTGTTGGCAGGAAGTGGAGATTGGAGAGTGAGAGAGAAAGAGAAAAGATTTAGATTTTATATTGCATCAAAGGAACACATAAATGTGGATTTTAGGCCATGGATTTTGCAAAGGGACCAAAATCATGTAATTGCCCCACATTTGGACTCCATTTGTCTTTAACTCAACCGTTAAACATACAAGTAAAGATTATTTGAGAGTATATAGCAGGCATATGCCAGTTGCTGTTCCATTAATGGCAGAGTAAATGAATTGCATACCCTCAAGGCCTCAACCAAGTTATTCTTGTGGGTGGGCCCTTTGCTTCCTCAACAAATAGTTCTATTTTTCTGCTTTTGAAGGACTTTGACTCCTAAATCCAACATAATAAAGATACTCCTTTTATAATCAACATTAGTAAGAGATCATGACAAAATCTCCACATCAATTATAATGACTTAATAGATTAGGACAAAATCTCCACATCAATTAGAATGAACAAATCTTTATAGCCTCTTAATTTTAAATTTGCAAGATTTTAATGATTTCTCACTATTTTACAACGGCTACATCTACACACTTGTTAAGTTTATATCTATGTACTTATACATCATTTTTGAAGGTGGAAATGTAAGTATGAGTATCAGGTGACGGTGTAAGACTGAAATTTGGATGAGAAAAGGATCCAACTGTCAGATAAAGCCTTTATTATCTTCTGACGAATGCACTTTGTTGCTTTTGAACTTACTGAACCTTAGAGAATGATACTACTTGAGACGACATTCATCTATAACTGCACTGCTTTTATCTTTCTACTTTCTATTGTTCATTTCCCTCACCTTTCTCGCGTGAAACCAACGTTATTCTTGAAATCATACACTTATTTTGAGATAGAGAGAAAGCTAGAAGAGTCGAAGGCTTAACACTTGTGTGATTTTTAACCTATTCTGAACCTGTGCATATTTAAATTCTTTATGTTACTATGTTCACAGTCAATTATGTCATTTTCTGGATTATCTGAATTTTCTCACAAATATTTCAGGTTTAGTTAATCATTAGTTCCAAATGTTTGTTACCATCTTCTTTTTCTCTTTTTCTAACTTAATTTTTAAACGCTTGTGAGATAATTTATGGTTCTATTTTCTTCGATGACATAGGATAAAATTAAAATCCTTGGAACAGGTTCTCCGACGAGCGGATATCTCGAGAATTTGATATAAATTATCTAGGGTGCGTCCTTGTACCTTCAACTGTCACAGGTACTTCATTTGTTATGAAGCAATGAGTCTTTCACAAAATCTTTTCGAGAATTTACCAAGTATTTTTTGTAATCTAAAGGCCTATAAATTAATGGCAGACCACTTCTTGGATCTATTTGTTATTTGACTTAAGTTGTTCTACCAACTTGGAACAGTAAAATGTAGGAGTGCTATGATGAAATCATGAAGCTAATTTGAACTTCCATTGGCATGCTTTCAAATTCCCCCTATATTTTCTCACAATTTTCTTATCTTTTGGTAAAATTTCGGCACTCAAATTATTGTTATTTGGTAGGAGCAGGTGTTTATATAAATCTTGTCTACACAGTTAAAAAAGTAATTATTTTTTACTACTAGCACATAAAAATAATTATTATTTTTATTGTACTTTTACTCATTGTAATTGGATGGGAAGAAAGCTCGGTGTGTCATTTTAGATAGAAGTGCATGATTCTTGTGTGAGCCCTTAAATCTTTTTATCAAGTACTAGGAAATAAGAATTTAATGTTCGTTTTAGAAATTTAGATATGACTGTTACGGATGCCACATAGATAATGCAGTAAATTATTCCATAGCCGATACTAGTTTTCAGATTGTTCGTTCATATTCACCTTAGCAAATTGCAAGCAGCACATTTATTTAATCATCCAGATAATAATAAAGGTGAATCGACTGTCATGATAATATACAATAACAATAATATTGTGGTTGTACGTATATAATAGTTAGTTTTCCATATTAGTGTTGCAAATTATTAGGTGTTATTTAATTGAAAAGTACACATCTAGTAAGTTATAATAATTAAATATATTTATAAGCTTGATGTGCATGTTACAACTAGTTAACTTAAGCCCTTTATCTAATAGTCATTTTTTATTTCTCTAACGGTAAAATTATTAAAATTCCTTTTCTTTTATAATGGATTGTATAGTTCTTCAATGCTTTTGTCTTAAGTATAATTTTAACTCTAACTATAACGCCTCTCTTTTTTTCTTTTTTTTTTTTGTAAGGTTTTATTTTCCATTTCAATATTTTGGCTTTGGGACTAGCATTTCTTTATTCCAGTAATTTTTTTTTAAGTGCAAAATTTTCCAATGAGTAAGCAACTTTCAATAAATTATCTTGTGTGATGTGTATTGTTTTGAAGGATAGTATCTGTATTTTTTGTTTTTTATTTTAAGAGTTATTGTCAGTATCTACTTTATACTCTGACTTTATTATTTGAATTTTCGGTGTTCTATTATATCATTGAAGTAGACATTGATAAGATTTGGATTTCAAAGCCACGAATTGGTCCAGAGTATAGGGACGATTTGAACAGATTCTTAGATTTCGCATTTGCCAATGCATCATCCGATAGGATGATACATTGTCAATGTTTGAAATGTGGTTTTCGCCTTCTCCCAACTAGGGAGGATGCGTATGATCATTTGATAATAAAACCTTTCCCCTCTACTTATACATTTTGGGTACATCACGGGGAGAGACGCATGGCAGAGAGCTCTATGGAAGGACAAGTAGTAGAACCCGATAGAAACCTCAATGACCTGATGCTTGACATAGTTCAGGAGGCGTTCAACTTCCCAGGAATGCACGGCGACGAAGACGATTCAATGAATGAACATGCTGGCGGGGATCGGGAGGAGTTGCCATACTTATCAAATGAAAGCACCGCAGAGGTCCGCAACTTGCATGACCTGCTCGAAGATGGAGCGCAGGAGCTATACCCGGGATGTTCAAGGTTCTCTAAGTTGTCTTTCTTGGTGAGGCTCTATCATATAAAATCCCTGTGCGGAGTGAGCGACAACTTCGGAATGATACTGGAGTTGCTGGCGGATGCCTTTGAGAATGCAAGGATTCCGAGCACTATACACAATGCCAAGAGGATCATAAGGAAGCTTGGTATCACATACAAAAAGATAGATGCATGTCCAAATGACTACATGTTATTCCAGGGCAGCGACGAAGAGTTGTCTAAATGCAAGCGATGTGGGACATCAAGATGGAAGCAAAAGACTAATAAGAACTCCAGAGTGAGGATCAACAGGGTTGTTAAGAAGAACAGAAAACTGCAAGCGGCGAAGACTCTTCACTACTTTCCCCTTATTCCACGATTGCAGCGGCTCTACATGTCTAGTAAGACAGCCACTGACATGTTGTGGCATAAGAGTGGGCATAGCTCTGACGGTATTTACCAGCATCCATGGGACGGCGATGCATGGAAGGCATTTGATAGAACCTATTCTGACTTCTCCAGTGATCCACGCAGTGTTCGCCTAGCCTTGGCTAGCGATGGCTTTAACCCTTATGGAAACACGAGCTTGAAGTACTCAATTTGGCTAGTGGTTCTTATTCCGTATAACCTGCCCCCTTGGATTTGCATGAAACCCACCTCTTTTGTCCTCTCCGTGATTATTCCTGGGCCTAAAATGCCTGGAAATGATATAGATGTCTACTTACAATCCTTGATCGATGAGTTGAAGCTGTTGTGGGTTGGTGTTGAAATGTACGATGCTTACACGAAAAAAACTTTCATGATGTATGCTGCGTTAATGTGGACAATCAGTGATTTTCCTGGTTTAGGCAACTTGTTCGGGTGGAACACGTACGGGGAGAGCTTGTCCTGCATGCAATTTAGATGCTGAGACTAACTGGCTCACACACAGTCAGAAATGGTGTTACATGGGCCATCGTCGCTTTCTGAATCCTGCCCACAGATATAGAAAGGACCGGGATAGATTTGATGGAAAGATAGAGGCTAGAGGTCCACCTATCAAACTCTCTGGTGGAGACATTGTGAGACAACTACAGGACGTGCATGTCCACCTTGGCAAGGTACAATCGGTTACTAGGAAAAGGACACGTGGACAGCAAACCGCCATACATGACGAGTCCCCTTGGAAGAAGAGGAGTATATTCTTTGATCTACCATACTGGAAAAACAATGGATTGCGTCACAATCTTGATGTGATGCACATAGAGAAGAATGTGTGCGACAACATAGTTTTCACCATAATGAACGAGAAAGGTAAATCTAAAGACCACCTTAAGGCAAGAAAAGACCTCCAATTGATGGGAATCAAGCATGATCTGTGGCCACGGAAAGATGGAAAGTACCCATCCGCCATCTTTACTATGACCAATCCACAGAAGGATGTCTTTTTAAGGACTATCAAGAATGTGGTCTTTCCAGATGGCTACTCTAGCAACATTTCCCGCTGTGTTGACCTACGACAGCGCAAGATGTCGGGCTTGAAAAGTCACGACTGTCACATTCTGATGGAGCATCTCCTGCCAATTGCGTTAAGGAATGCGTTGCCTGCCCCAGTGTCCTCTGTCTTGGCAGATTTATCGTCCTTTTTTCGCAGAATATGCAGTAAATCCATTGACCCTCAAAAACTTCCTCTGCTTCAAGATCATGTGGTCAATACTCTTTGTCGCATGGAGATGATTTTCCCCCCATCTTTCTTCACCGTCATGGTGCACTTGACGGTACATCTGGTCGAGGAAGTGCGACTTGGTGGCCCAGTTCAATATCGGTGGATGTACCCAATCGAAAGATACCTATGTCGTCTCAAGCAGTTCATGCGTAATAGGTCACAACCGGAGGGCTCTATCGCAGAGGGATACTTATCGGAGGAGATTCTCGTGTTCTACTCAAGATACCTCGATAACGTCGAGAGTAGGATCAATCGACCAATGCGTGTTGACGATCGACCATGTGAACCTAACCAGTGTGAAAGTGCATCCATGTTCCCGGGGGTAGGAAAGGTTGTTGGGGCTGCTTCATTTTACGCTCTCACACCAACTGAGAAATTTCAAGCTCACCGTCACGTCTTGGTCAATTCTCCGGCTATGGAAAAGTTCATAGAGTAAGTAAAGTTCATATGATGGTATACGAACATGACATACTCTAGATGGAGATTCTGACATGAAACTCTTGTTATCTCTCCAGTGATTTTAAGGCCATCAAAAAAAGGCAGTTGCGAAGCAGGACAAGGTCCCAGTCTCACATAGACAGCGTTGTGCACAGAGAATTTTCCGAGTGGTTCAAGCGTGAGGTAAAGCCTATTATGATCAATCCTGTTATCGATGGTATCCTATTTGTTCTATCCCAAACTGATGAAACGTGTGATTGTTACCTACCAGGTTCCCTTGGGAAGCATCAGGCATTCGAGCGAACTGCAGTGGCTTGCATGTAGCCCCAATGTTCAAGCTAGCCGCTTTACAGCTTACAATGTAAATGGATTTAGGTTTAGGACCCTGTCAAGAGAAGAAGGGCTGAAAACTCAGAATAGCGGGGTTCACGCCACTTCCGACACTAGAAGTTATGCAAGCAAGCGCGACAATAATATTGCGGTTGGTGGTGTCTCGTATTATGGGAAACTAGTGGACATCATTGAGCTGAATTACAGTGGTCAATTCACAGTCGTTTTGTTTAGATATATATGGGCAAATACCACACCTGGTAGAGGCATAAAACAAGATGTTTTGGGCCACACACTCGTCAATTTCTCTAATCCGATACATGTTGGTGATCGAGAGGATGACGAACCGTACATTCTTGCGTCAAAGGCTCGCCTTGTATACTATGTGGAAGATGAGGTTGATAAGGAATGGAGTGTAGTAGTCCTTGTAAAGCCAAGAGATTTATTTGATATGGGTGATATACATGAACACTGTGAGGTGGAACTTTCCCCCCAACCGAGTTTATCTGAGTGCGCTGAGTGTGAGGTGGAAGGATTGTCACTAATAAGGGAGGGCGATTTAGAAGAACCCACCAATGATGCCTTTGATACTCACGAAGAGGCTGTTGAGTCTTAGATGTGTTTGGCAATGAAGAAGACTAGAAATTGATTTGACTGTGTTATTATGATTATGTGAATTATATATGACTCTAGAATCTGCATGTTTATAATATTTTTGGTGCGGAACATTTGCTTATTATTATTATTATTATTATTAGTAGCTTTATTCTGGTGTGGTACATATACTCTGATTTAGCAGTTTCTTTGCTAGGTGTGCTATTCCAAAATTAGGTTTATTTTATATTTATACACTAGTACTAGTATATATCTTGCAATTTTCTGAATATGGTGCACTTGTACACTAGTCTACTAGAATTTGCTGCTGCACATGGAGGGAATGTCACAATTGCTGGTGGTTAATAATAGTTTTATTTTCTGATTGCCCGACTAATTGCTAGGAGTTATTAAGGATTTCAGAAATTTAGTGTGGTATCCTTTAATATAGAGCAGCCGGAGTTAACTGTTGATTGGCAGGAGTATGCGTGGTTATTTTGCTCACTTGTTTCATGATGGGGCTTATCAGGGAAATTGGTGGAGAGAGACTTCTTTCTTTGCGGCACTAGCATCTGGTTTTCCAAGGCAATGGTTCAGGCATCTCCGTTTTCCTCGCTGGAGCACGCAACATCATTTGCAAGGGACTTATGGTTCAACAAGTCGCCTATTCAGTCATGGCTGGATGTCTTCTCTGCACACCTGCACATAGATCAGGCTGCTAAGTTTGCGCCTGGGCCCATTATGTTGGTACGCTCTGATAAGTCGGACAATTGCTTGGTCCTCTTACCTTTTCAAATGGCAACACTAATTTGAGTGATGTTATTATCCTATAAATAAAGGACACTTTATAAGCTTGATACATCGTTTGAGTCTCTTAACACTGCAGGAGTTGGAGCAGTTCAAAAGAAAGTACCACAGGAAATTCGGCTTTGTGTTCATAACTAGTACAGACAAGAAGTTGTCGCACCAAATACTAGAGGAGGTGAAGGTAAGATAAACTATTTTCTACACATGCCTCAATTATATTAGCGTTTAAACTTATTGCGGAAGTCAAAAAGCCCAGCATCATACCTTTAAAAACAATTTAATATGGACTGATTCTTTGTAGTTGGCCAGCTGGTCCTAAGTAGTGATATATAGCTATGTTATTTGCTTTTGGTATATAACATACAAAAGCATCAGAATCCATCATGCATCTTTTTATTAGGAAAAAATTATGATACAAAAATATATCATGTTACGACCATTGTCCTAGTTTGCATGCAACGGATTTATATCAATACTCTTTTCGATACTAACTTCTGAGTGTTTTTTTCGGCAAGGCAACACAGATATTTTGGGTATGAGTAATAATTTAGATTCTTAATTTTACTTTTTATAGTTGTTAAATTAAAATCTCTTTAATTCTACAAATTTCTGTAAATGTCAATACTCAATATAACTTTAATACATATACACTCCTCTATATTTATATGATAATAGTATATTATTCATAGAAATTAATGGCATAAGTATTTATTTAATATATTTATTAGCAAGCACAAGTTAAGATAAGCATGAAGCCATATTGGCGTGGGATGGAAGCAAGAAATGGTGGGTTGACGAAACTTGAGTCAAGTTTCAAGAATGGAAAATCACCATCACTTTGGGATAATGACTTGTATTTCTTCTTAGTTATGTGTGAACATAGTGAGAAATGCTGGTCCAACCACAAGATTACATTTTTAAATTTTAAAAATATCATTATTTATTACCAGAGTTAATTAATTTATTTGGCAATCACATCAACATCAACATCTCTTGATTTAAATGTGCCCCACCACTCTAATTAAAGCTTCCTACTATAATTCATACGAAGGTTACATGAAAATACCGACATATATATATATATATATTGTAAAATTATTAGTAGCAATTAATTAATTAAGATGAGTAGTGATAAGAATAAAAAACAGCAGATTCACCTGGAAAAGGTGATTCTAGCAACCAATACTTAGAACAGTTGTTACCCATTTTCAACTTAATCATATTTATGTGTGTACTGTTAGACATTGCGCAGACACGTTACGAGAATCCTCTTTCTGTTGAAATTGATATTACATCTCGGGAGGAATTCATTCTTATAGAGAGAAAGCTTGCACGACTTTGGGACCGTAAGCTAGACAATAAACTGACATTGTTGCGTAGCCATGGTTGTTTTCTTATTTACTATTGGTAACATAATTATATTAATTGGCTCAATCTAACTTTTAGGTTTAATTCAAGAGAATGTTCAAGAGACTCTAGAAGAATCAGGGGAGGTAGTTCAAGACTCGATGGAGGAGGACGACGTTGTGAACGACGATAGTTCGGAAGAGGTTGTATCTACTGTTAATAATACTTCGAAGCTTACTTTTGACCTCAATATATTACCATAAGAGAATGGTGTATTTTGAGTCATGATGTATGGACTTGTTAGTTTGATCTTGTTAGATACACCTGATTTTTTTCAGTCTCTGAGTTGATCTGGTTCTTGAAAAATTAGTGTGTAAATGGTATACTCTGACTTAGATGATTTGTCTTTTTAATTGGTGTGAGCTTGGTGAGGTAGCAAGGAACATGTTCTAGTTTAAAATTACGTATAAATATATATCCTATTTAATTTTTGGTGACTTCAAATTATTTTGAGACAACATTCAATTGACAGCCAAGATTATTCCTTCGTTTATTTTTTATAAGACAGTGTAGCCGAATGCATGTTGATGACTACCCAGCAATGGAAATAAAAGTCTCTCTCAATATAAATTAAATGATTAATTAATGAAGGAGTCCACTTCAATGCACACAAGGTCATATATTTTCGTGTTTGGTAAAACTTAGACATTAAAGTAAAACGATAATAGTATTTTTTTTAACAAAATTAAAATAAAGCACAAAAATAAAGATAAAAATTAAAAAAATAAATAATTCTAAAAAAGGATACTGTCACATTTTAGGTATGAGAACAATGTTCTTATTTTATTATGTATATATTAATACCAAATAATAAAATGTTAATTTTTATGTACTCATTTTTTGTTACTTATTTTACTTATTTGTAGTTGTTTAATATTAGACTTTATACTTATTGAGTCATGTTTTTTTCTAGCAATCAAATGGTTATGAAGTCATTATTATGAAGTCATTTTTAGGTACTCATTGAATAAATTTATATTTATTTTGACCTATATTCATCAGAAAATTATTATTATTCCTATAGTCAAAAAATAGACTTCACTTGTTCTGTAATAAGTAAATTTTTAAATAATTTAAATTATAAAATAGGTCTCATCTTTTAATACATCCTAAAAATAAAAAATTAAAATTATTATTCATAATTTTGATTAATAGAATTAACATAAGTTATAATAATAAACCTTGAATAGAAAAAATTACCGTTTTTAAACTATTTTGCAAATAGAGCCATTTTTATAATCTCACAATTGAGAGTGAGCAATTTTGTTAAATTTCTTTGAGTACGTGACTAAGTATGTACTTTTAGATTATAAAAATTTGGGTAACATAGGAAAAAAAGAATGGGTGATACTTGAGATATTATTATATATTGTTATAGATACATAATTAAAATTTAAATACTATAATAAGTAAATTCAAAGACTATAATAAAAGTTAGTGTATTTTTTTGGTAGTACTCTTAACGTACACAATTTTAAAAGCATTTTACACTACTGAATGAAGCCTGTTATTGTGTTACCACCCTCAGGAGAGAAAGGAACTCAGTCTTTCTATGTTCAAAATACATAACCCCGCCACTAACATAATCCTAATTTCTTTCACCACTAAGCCTCCCACGAGACGCACTTCCGCTCGTTACTATTGGACCGATTCTCTTCCTCTAAACAATCTTCGAATTTCATCAAGTTGGAGTAGCCATCGACGTCGCAAAGCCAGAATCCATCAGCGTCTTCCTGCCATGTCCACCGTCAAGCAGTTGCATCGTGAGAACCAACAGCGTCGATAATCTTTCTCCCGCTGCCGGTAAGCACAAATATTTGATCTAGTGTGGTTGCTAATTTGTCCATTGAGAATCGCATGTTTATTAACCCTTATTTATGGAATTTAAATTGTGTCGCCATGATCAAGTTCCTCCCTTTCTTTCTCATGATTTAGTTTTGAAAACAATAATTAAGAAAATCTTCTTCAAATGCAGTATTGTTGCCATACTGCACTTGTTTAACATATCTGGTATTCCAATAATTTAAGAATTAACTTTGCTTTGTCATATTTAGTGGTATTTTTTGTGATTTGCAATTTACTAACTATTTGAGATTAACAAGAAGGTTATCTTATTATAATATCTACAACTGTTGTGTGCTGATGAAAATTGTATTAACTGTAATTTATAATTTAGCAGTATATTTATGTAATAATTTCTGCTGGGAATTGTTATTTATCACAATCCTATTTCTCTCCTATTTCTTTAGTCAGTTCATAGCATTAACTGTGATGGTTGTAACTGAGCTAGGAGATTTGTCTATGGCTTTTCATTATCCAGAATTTTGAATTTACAAATTTTTATCCTCTTTATTTTAGTTGATTTTGTGTTGACTTTAACTATGAGAAAGGCAAAAAAAAAAGTGAACACCATTCTCCTTTTTGTCAAAACATTTACAAAGTCAATTCATATATAAATTTTCACTTTAATGTATGTAAAAAAAAAAGATAATTATAAACTGATAAGATATGTGAATATAGGTCAAGAAGAGGAGTTTATTTATACATTCGTATCTCAGGTTATGAAATAATGCACAAGAATAAGAAATTAATAGTGAGTATTTTAAATAATTGAAAGACTAAGCACGATATGTTTTTAGTTTATTTCAGAATAAGATTTCTTGGTCAATTGTAGAAGTCAGCGTTCATGACTTACATAGAGTACTTAAAATTGTTTTTACTTGATTTTATTTCGGGTAATGGGTTTATAGTGCTTATGCAACCAAGTAGTAATTCATGCATTTGAATGTATAATCGAATGTGAAAAGAAATATATAGTTGCGTATGATAATTTTATTATGTGCTGTTCTATATGTTTTATATATGTTTTGGTATATAAAATTCCATATTTGAACCGCATGCATTATTATTAATTTATATTGCACTTGTTTGGTCTATGAGAAAATTATACGCATGACAGAGATAACGAAAAGGCACGTTGCTTCCAATTAACTCATTTTAAGCCAATTGCTATTTCTTTTACGAGCTATATATATATATATATATTGATATACGTGTCTAAATATTTGGTTATAGTTAATGCTATTTGAATTTTTGTTTATTGTTTACATTTTGATAATAGTATTAAGTTATCTTTTTGGTGGTACCAAGTTTATTAAGATGCCTAGGATAGGTCGTTTCACGAAGAAATCAAAGGTAGACTCGTTATGTCAGCAAATGCAAACAGGATCTGCTGCGGCTTCATCCGTGTTCCAAGTGGATGGCTTAATTCCCCCCTCTAGTGGTACTGGTGCCGCCCCGACCTCATCTTTACGCTCCTTTCGACCACCCTGTACCGAACCACCGCCTGCTCCACAGCCTCCCACGAATGGTGCTCAACACTCGGAATCGCCTGATGAAGATTTAGACCCAGAGACAGATGAGGTAGATTCTTTTGAGCAACACGTTGACAACCTATTTGCTGCATCAGAGGCTCTAAAGCGCAAGAGACGCAAGACCACCGAATTTTGGGATGTTAAAACAATTGGTATATATAAATTTATCCCATGTATTTTTTTTATGAGTAATTTCTTTATGATTTCATTGCATATTGGCCACAGTGGTTACTCACACAGACTAACTATGATAAACAGAGTCTGATGGGACAATCAAGCAACTTCATTTAAGTGTGAGAGAGGCTATGAAGCCACCTAACGGTAGAAAGATCGTACTGAGGTTCAACGATAGACTGCAACCAGTTGGAAATGAAGCTTGTATACTAAGCGGCGTTGTCGGAATGCTAGGATCTGACTACACCAAATTCCCAATCTGCGAGAAGGATTGGAGAAAGGTTCGCTCTATGGACAAGATATATAATGAATGTGTAGAGGTAAATCGTTATATTTTTGTACAGTCCCAGAATCTTAATTCGACACCTACCAACAATTTAATTCTACTCTTGTAGGAATTATTCCATTTTGAAGAAGATAGTGGAGGAATTATCAAGCGTACAATATTAAAAATGCTAGCACTACAAGAAAAAGGCGCATTTGTAACAAAAAATATTGTTACAAAACGTCAAAATTTTGAAACAAAAGTTTTTTGTAACAAAAAAAGGGTCCATTGCAGTAAGTCCCGTTACAAAAAGTTTTTGTAACGAAAAATGGAACTGTTACAATTCAAAAGCATTTTTTGTAACAATTTTTTTTTATACAAAAAACCATAAGCCGTTACAAAAATGGTAACAATTTTTTATCTTGAAGGTATTTTTCATGACAATCAATTTTTTTCTATCAAAAAATTTTGTTACAAAATGTAACATGATTTTGTAACATATTTTTCTTTAGTTACGAAAGCAAATTAATTATTTTGTAACTACTTTTTTTATTACAAATTACATGCATAATTTACTAAATTATTTTTTAAATTAACTAATATATTAACAATGATAATAAGCAAGTTTACATGTATATAATATGCAAAAACATACATAAGTCAAACAAGATCTTTTTAGCTAAAATTGTCTTGAAACAAAATAACATTAGCTAGTGAGTACATTGATTAGTTCAACCAAAACATAAAAGTTCTAACATACAAAGTTCAACCAAAACATAAAAGTTCTAACATAGATTAGTGTCTCTATGCATCAAAACATTGTTGAGCCCTCAAAGTAGCATATGGTCACCATTTCAGCACTCCTGTAAATAAGAAAAACCGAAACAAAGAAGTTAGAAACAAGATATAACACTAATTATAATTTTTCCACTAAGTTTTATCCAAACTAATTATAATTTTTTCACTAAGTTTTATCCAAAATGTTTAGAAAAATTTCGGCAGAACCTCCCCTAAAATTTGGATATTTCCACCGTCCACGGTTCCAACAAACACAACCAATTCGCAACTTATGTCTCAGCCATACCTAACCAAATTTATCAAACCAAATAATAGGACATTTGTCATTTTTCAACCATGACACAAGTAAAATGTGATAGATAGATCCATATACAAATTAAAGTATACTAATATAAAATGGGAATCATCTACAAAAATGTATTAAAGCCATAAGCAACTTTAGGAGTACCTTTAGGGTCTAGTTTGTTTCATTGTCAAAGCGCGCCGTGAGAGAGTTCACAACAGCTTGTTGAGCTTCCAATTGAGCTTTCATTTGAGCTAATTCTTCCTCTTGCCGTGTTCGTTGCTCTTCAAGTTTTCCTTTGAGCATATCTATTTCCTTTGTTAGCTCCTCATGGTCTTGCATTGCCTCTTGAAGTTGTGCTTGAATCCTTAATTTAGAGTTTGTAGCCTTTATGCCATAACTTGCACCACTTTTGTCACCTCTCACAAGTAGAAAAGCTTCATTTGGAGTGAGAGGATTTTCCAAATCATAGGATTCATCGAGCATAGAGCTAATATCATCCTACACAATCCAATTTGTGATTTGAAAATGGAGATAAAATTTAACTTCCATGCAGTTGAAAGAGGAAAAGGTTAGTAATGTTACATCAATTTGTTTAGCTTTTTCATTGACCCATTCTCCATTACTCTTTTGATGAGTAATTTGCCACAATTCTTGAATGTCAGGCTCGACACCGGTTCTAGGATGGCGCTGCAAATTTTTTGGAAGTTTAAAATATAGCATGTAGTTAAGTGCAAACGTGACATAGCAGAAAATATAAGACCAAATTAAACAGTTTAAGACTATTTACCCGATCACGTCTAACAACTTGAAATGTCCTTCGACCAACAATATGTGGTACAACGTGATGCTTTCTATTATCTTTGTTTCTTAAACTTTTTTTTCCTATAGAAGACCAAACTCACAAAAGACAAAAGGAGGTAAGGTATAATTATTTGCATTGACCTAAAATAGCAAAATAACATAAGAACACCTCAATGGTTGTCACAATGAAAAATTCAAACCTGAAAAGAAGGACTTCCAAAGTAGGATACCAAATTCTCCCATGTCTCCGGTAGAACATTGTTTGGTGGATTTTGAAGGCGCTCCTCATCAGTTTGATACAACTCATAGAGCTCACGCAATCTTGAGCGCCAACTTTGATAACATATGTTAGCCTTAGCTAAAATTATATTGCGCATTACCTGCGTATCTGCTATATCAAACTTTTCCTACATATGATTTGTCAAAATTAGTTAGCAGAAATAAACCCTATAATATACATAATAGCAGAAAATATAAATATGTATTACCAAAACAATGTCACATATTTTTTGCTTGACATCATCTCCAACTTGGCTCCATTTCTCTACATCCAAAGGAGTATTTTGTCTTGTAATAATACCCACTCCAGATGCAAACAGATCAGCATGGATGCCATTAGGAGCTAAGTTCTCCATAGAGATTGGCAATTCCAATTTCCCATTTGTCTTTGTTTTGATAACCCTATTTGCTGCAATCCCACGCGAAGGTCCCCTTTTACCAATACGCCTATCAACAGGGGCAGTGGGTGGTGCAGAAGTAGGGTTTGCCTGGGCTGGGACAGGGGCTGCTGGGGCTGCAGGGGCTGCCAGGGCTGGGTCAGCGGCTGCAGGGGCTACAGGGGCTGGGGCAGGTGCTCGTGGTGTATAACCAGATGCAGCAGCCCTTGTCAATCTCCATGTAGCCATTATGTTATGCAATCTACAATAAAGTTAACAGAGATAAAATTAAAGAAATGAAAGAATAAATTATCTACATCATTTAATATACAATTACACAAAGGAAAGCACATCAATAAAAGTTGGACATGATTCAAAATATATTATACTTTTCAAAAAAGTTAAACAAATAGAACAAAGAGTGAATAACTTAGCAATTGCAAATATGATGTGAATTCCTAAAGTTTAACTACTTTAAACTCAATCACCACCCTATGTAAAAAGTGGATAACTTAGCAATTGCAAAATTCTTGATATTCCCAAAATAAAAATTCTAAGAAGTCAATCACTATCATTTGAATCTTCTTCTTCTTCT
>NC_029790.2:96672430-96687466 GCF_000816755.2 Arachis ipaensis
GCCATTATGTTACGCAATCTACAATAAAGTTAACAGAGATAAAATTAAAAAAATGAAATAATAAAATATCTACATCATTTAATATACAATTACACAAAGGAAAGTACATCAATAAAAGTTGGACATGATTCAAAATATATTATACTTTTCAAAAAAGTTAAACAAGTGGAACAAAGAGTGAATAACTTAGCAAATGAAAATATGATGTCAATTCGTAAAGTTTAACTACTTTAAAGTCAATCACCATCCTATACAAAAAGTGGATAAGGTCAATCATCCTCCTATACAAAAAATAGATAATTTAGCAATTGCAAAGATCTTGTAATCCCCAAAATAAAAATACTAAGAAGTCAATCACTATCATTTGAATCTTCTTCTTCTTCTTCTTCTTCTTCTTCTTCTTCTTCTTCTTCTTCTTCTTCTTCTTCTTCTTCTTCTTCTTCTTCTCCTTCTTTTTCTTCCATAGACTTAGGGACGTCCACACTTGATCCCTCTATGTCACCTCTACCCAATTTCATCAAAAAATTGATATCACCCGAATATGGTACTTGATTAAAGCTTCCCATTTTAGCTTGTTGGTATGCCTCTTCTTGCATGATATCTTGCTCGGGCACATCATATGTATTGCGAGGCTTTACTCGGACCACAGTACACCAATTAGGCCTTTTAATTGCCTTTACATAGTATACTTGCTCAGCTTGACATGCTAAAATGAAAGGCTCATCCTTATATCTAACATATGTGACATCCACATTTATGAATCCATACTCATCTTTACAATATCCCCTACTTTGATTTCGGCCTATTGGAGGAACATCAAACCACTCACACTTAAATAAGATCACTTTATGTTTTCCGACATAATCTAACTCAATAATATCAGTCAACACGCCATAATAATCCACACCCCCAGTCAATTCATTCTCCCTTCACAACTACTCCACTATTTTGAGTCTTCAAAGATGCTTCATGGGTTTTGCTTCAAAATGTAAAACCGTTGACAGCACATGTGTTGTAGAAATGTGCACGACGATCAGGACCTCTTGCTAGAGAAAGCAGTTGATTATTCACCCGTGCACTCCCTACTTTGTGTGGATCTGAAATCTACATTAACGAATTGCAATTAAAACTAAATACTACCAAGAGACTCTTCAATTCTACAATTATCAAAGTTTACTCATTTACCTTCCTTTCAAACCATTTCACAAATTGATCCTTATGCCTTTTCTGCAGATTTCTTGAATTTTCTCTTGTTAAAACTGCCATATGTTCATCAACCCATGGTTGAACTTCTTCACAATTCTTCAGCACATAGAATTGAGCTTCTCTATGCTCTAAGATACTAAGTTCCTTGTATGCCCCTTTACAACTAAACTGGCAAAGTACTTTGAACACAGCTATGCCTCGCATAGGTTCATTCTCGTCAGGGTCAGAATTCTTAGAATTTTCATCCAAATATCTCCCCACAAGGGTCATTGCTTCTTCAGAGATATAACCCTCAGATATTGACCCCTCAGGACGTGCTTTGTTTCCCACATAACTCTTTAATGTGCGCAAATATCTAAAATTGAATTTTTAAGGAATGTTAGAAACCTACATATACAATACTATAAGGCAAATTCTAAGTTGTTGTTAATTCTAAAGGGCTAACCTCTCAACAGAGTACATCCAGCGATATTGAACAGGTCCGGCTAACTTAGCTTCATGCGCAAGATGAACGGTTAGGTGAACCATCACATCAAAAAAAGCCGGAGGAAAAACGGTCTCTAATTTACAAAGTGTGATTGCAATCTGGGTTTCAAGTTTGTCTAGAACGTCCACCTTCAATTCTTTAGAACAAAGCTCTCCAAAGTAAATACTTAGATGTATCAATGGTTCACAAACTTCTTTGGGTAAAAGCTCACGAATTGCAAGTGGTAGCAGCCGTTCTATTAGGACATGGCAATCATGGCTCTTCAAGCCATAAATTTTGCAATCTTCAACGTGCACACACCTTCCAATATTTGATGAATACGAATCAGGAAACTTGAGTTCTTTCAAGAACTGACAAAGAAGTTGCCTTTCATTCTCCTTCCTAGTCTTTGACAAAGTATATTTGCTATCGGCATCACAAACTTGTTGCCCACTCTACGAGGATGGAGGTCTCTCTTGATACCCATAAGTTGAAGATCAAGTCGTGCATTAAGATTGTCCTTTATCTTTCCATCTATATTTAATAGTGTACCCAGTATATTATCGAACACGTTCTTCTCTATATGCATTACATCTAAATTATGACGTAACAATAATGTCTTCCAATAAGGCAACTCAAAAAAAATGCTTTTCTTTTTCCAATTTCCAGCCACCTTGTCATGCTCAGACTTCTTTCTCTTTTTAGTATTGTTCCCAAACTCCGTTTGTTCAAAAGTCCTGAATTCTTCTACGACATCATAACCAGAAAGTGGCTTAGGTGCTTCGCCAAGTTCTCTGGTATTGTCGAAAGAACTCTTATTTCTTCGCCACGGATGATCATGCAGCAAATAGCGGCGATGACCCATATAGCAATGCTTGTGTCCATGTTTCAGCCTCTTAGAACTAGTCTCTGTGGCAACACGCACATGCTAGTGCACCTTTAGTGCTCCAACCGGATAACATAGCATAGGATGGATAATCATTTATTGTCCATAAAACTGCAGCAGACAACTTAAAGTTCCGTCTCTGAACCACATCAAATGTTTCAACACCCCCTTCCCACAATTCTTTCAACTCTTCAATTAACGGTTCTAAGTATACATCAATAGAATTGCCAGGGGATTTAGGGCCTGGAATAAGTAGAGATAACATCCAATTTGAATGTTTCAAAGCCATCCAAGGAGGATAGTTATATGGAATGAGAACAACTGGCCAAGTACTATAGGAAATGTTCATATTGCCGAACGGATTGAATCCATCACTAGCAACTCCAAGCCTGATATTTCTAGCATCACGTGCAAACCATTCGTGCTCCTCATCGAATGTCTTCCACGCCATCGAATCTGCTGGGTGTTTTAGGACTCCATCGTCAAGTCGTTTCTCTTTGTGCCACCTTATTTCTCGCGCTGTTTCTTCACACATGAAGATCCTTTGAAGCCTAGGTTTTAACGAAAAGTATCTTAGTATCTTCTGGGGTACCTTCTTCCGAAGGTTATCCTTTTCATTCCCCTTCCCCTTCATCCATCTAGATTGCTTACACTTTGGACATTCATCAAGATCAGCATATTCTTGTCCCCGAAACAAAATGCAATCATTCACACAAGCATCTATCTTCTCGTAATCTAATCCCAAATCTTGAATCACTTTTTGAGCATCATAAAATGAAGTTGGACAAGAATTTTCCTTTTGAAAATATGCTTTTTAGAAAGAGCAACAAAGCATCAACTGAATTGTTGCTCCATCCATAGCGACATTTCATTTGAAACAACTTGATAATGAAAGATAACCTTGATATCCCACTGTCCCAAAATTAACTCAATATTTCTGGTAATTGACCATTGGACTAATTTCTGCAGGAGACGAGAATGGATAGAAGGATGTAAAGAGTGAAAAGAAAGAGAGCAGCATGACATAACATAGCATCACCGGGACTATCACTTTCAAAATCACCAAAAAAAGTGCAAAAAATAGAACCAAAATAATAAAACCCAGAAATAAAAAATCGAACAAAAATATCAACTCTTCCAATAACCTAAAAATTAGATAATCAACCATGTTACACACCAATACTTTCAACCACAACAACATCAGCATAATCAACCAACAATATTTTCAACCACAATATCAGCAGAATCAAGGTTCAATATTTCAGCTAAGATTATCAGATAACAGCATATTTAACAATACTCAAATAAACTGAAGTTACCTTTAGCAGAAACGTAATCGGACCAGACCAAACCAGCAGGAGAAGAAGGACACCCGAATCAGACCAGCAGAGGCAAAGGACAATGCCAGATGAGCAGAACAGCATAAACTATCCTAATTCAATGCAATGTAAAATACACAACATTATTAACAAAATTTAATCCATATCTCTATGTTACTAAGGATCAAATAGTTACCTACTTTACTCAATTCACAAACACAAAAGTAAAAAAAAAAACAGAATCGAACAGAGTTAAAAGAAAGCAAAAGCTAATAACACTAATATAGTCCAACAGATATAAAACTAATATCTTCAGTCACAACATCAGCAGAATCAAGGTTCAATACTACATTAAACTGGACTTACCTTCAGCAGAGGAGACGATCGGAGCAGACCGGCAGCAGACCAACAAAGCACGGCAGAACCAGATGAAATTAAAGACTGCAACACAACACCAGAAGGAGACCCTTTTATTAAATCTTCATCATTTCACTATCAAACTAGAAGACAAACAAATTAGTGCTAATAAAAGCTTCTTCTGCTTTATTATGTAACTCAGGTTTTCCAACTATAGTAGACAAGCCTCAACAAAGGAAAAAGAACAAACAGAACAACATATTAAATCATCTACTTTTACATATAGATACAGTTAGGAATTAGCATCAATTTTTCTCTTCTAAACCTACAATAAAACAGCAACAATGAAGTCCACAAAATTAGTGTACAATAACTACATATAAGAAAAAAAATCACCTCTACAGTGAAGAATGTCAGCAGCAGAACCACACTCAGCGACGAGTTGGGGCCGTTCCACCGTCGAAGATGCAGGCCACAGGCGAGGACAGCTGACAGCACGATCAGAGCTTTGGCACGAGCAGAGCTTCGGCACGGACAGAGCACAGCCAGCAGAGGAGTCACCCAACAAGACGACCACAGAAACGGAGGTAGCAGATACAGAAGAGGCACGACGCAGAGGTAGAGAAGGCAGAACGCAGGGGAGCCTAGACGGCCAGGACGACACGGACGGAGGTGAGCAGCGGCGCAGACGAAGCAGATTTGAGGAGCGACGGGAGGACCACGACGCCGCCTGAGACGTCTCCCAGGGGCTAGGCCGGCGACTCTTCCTCCGACAGTAGCTCCATTTTCCCTCGTAGATAGGGTTTGGACGGCGCGATGGGTTGAGAGTGGCTGGGTGTGATGAGGCTTCGAGTGAGGTGGGGGAATGGAGGAACTTAGGGTTTTTTTACTTTTTACATTCACTATAGATATTACCTCTTGGGTTTTTACACTGCATTTTGTTTTTTAATTTTTTTTGGAATATTTTTAATTACTGTTATTTATAGTTATAAATTAATAAAAAAAATTTTACATATATAGACAATTTTTTTAATTCTTAAAGTTTTTAACATTTGGAAAAAAAGTATAAATTATATATTTTGTGACACAAAAAAAACTTGTTACAAACAATGTTGAATTTGGTGACAAATTAATTTTTTGTTACAAAATAATTTGAGTTTTTCAGACAAAAAAATATTTTGTTACAAAATATTTGAATTTTTTGAAACAAAAAACTATTTTGTTACAAAATACTACGAATTTTTGCAACTATTTCACTTTTTGTTACAAAATATTATAATATTTTGTAACAACACAATACGGTGTTACGAAAACTACCATAATTTGTAACAAAATAAAATGGATTGTTACAAAATATCTGGATGTTTTGTAACAATTTGTAATATTGTTACAAAACATATTTTTTTTGTAACAATTTTAAATTTGTACAAAATTTTTGTTACAAATGTTTCATTTTCTTTTAGTGTAGGAAGGGCTTGGAAGGACACAAGGAACCATTTGTGTCATTATTTTTACAAAGAAGATCTGACCCTTGAACAAAATATTAAAGGTCGTCCACCGGAAATTACTGCGGATCATTGGAGATGGTTCCTTGATTATCGCAACAGTGAAGAAACAAAGGTAATTTATTTTTATTTCATATTTTAAAAATTCTATTTATGTCAAATTGAGTTAGTTAGAAATAGTGTCTAGTAGCTCTTATGTTTGATGGCATAACAGGAGAAGTGTAGGAAAAATGCTGAGAATCGATCAAAGCAGTTATACACTCATACTGGTGAATCGAAAAGCTTGGCAAGGCTCGAAGAAGAAGAGGTAATTTAGGATTCACTTACTCTTTAAACCTTCTCTATGTAGACCTATTCACTATTTAAGTTATATTGTTGCAGTCGGAACGACAGGGGCGTCCAGTTAGTAGGGGGAGTTGTTTGTAGTCTTAACGCACAAACGATCTAATGGATCCTATCTCCATGATGCAGCTCGGACTATTGGTGTAAGTAATGTGTTGAGAATTGCTATGTTGTTTCTCATGGGTTTGGTTTGTTAAAGTTGTGTTCAAAGTTTGTTTAGTTAGCAATTAGCTAATAAATGCTTCTGTTCACTTATCTAACTGTGTAAGAAAGAATTGTGGAGATTGAGCAACATGATGAATCATCTAGACTGTTGTCTCAGAATGATTCACTTGCTCAAGCTCTTGGAAAGGAGCACCCAGGTAGAGTGCGTGGCATGGGAATCAGACCGACTACTAGCCAAGTGTTCGGTACGAATTCATCTCAATCGAGCATTGGAACGCAAAGGGAGGAGACCCAAAGGGTGTTGCTTGAACTGCAAGCAGAGCTGGTAGCTGAGAAATTAAAAAGGAAGGCAATAGAGGATGAAGTAGCAGCTGAGAAGACGAGAAGGCAGGCAATGGAGAGTGCTCTGATGTGTCTAGTTCGAGGGTAAGGTGGGGAGCTGCCACCAAACGTGGCTGCATGGATGAATTCATTGGAGGGACAGAGTAGAGAGTAGATCTAAGGATTTGACATTTATTCTTTAAGTTAAATATACACTTTTTTATTGTTGATTATGCAACTCTTAGTAAGGAATACACTTTATTGGTATTTGGATTAATATTAATTTTATCAGTTTTAATTTTTATTCGTTCACCCATCAATTTATTCATTCAGTTACAAAATAATTCAGTTTTCTAATATCAGAAAAAATTCAAAAAATAAAAAATTAATTCTGTAATTAAAGGAGCGTTGATTGCTGGTGCAAAATACAGTCATTTTGCGGCCATTTAGACGGAACAATAGTGGCGGTTATCAAATGGCCGAAGATAAATTTAAATTTTTGGGAAAATCGGATAGAGGCGGTTTGGAACCGCCGCAGAATACATTTATAAAAACATAACGGTCAATAGAACAGCAGCGGTTCAAAACCGCCAGAAAATGCATTCGAATTTTCTGTTGGCCAAACCGTCGCTAAATCAATCGACGCCAATCAAGTGATTTTTCAGTGATTGTGCCAGCGGTTCAACAAAACCGCTGCAAAACCAAATGTCCACGCCCTATACAACAACGGTTTTTGAACCGCTGGTAATTCGTTTCACGGCGGTTTAAGCCGCTAGTCCTCCTGAAAACCGCTGCTAAGAGGCGGATCTCTTGTAGTGTACTCAATCCAAAAAAAAAAAGAATGAATAAAAGACAACGACTAAATTACACACATTTTAACTAAATCCTTTTTTACACCAAATTATGACAAATTTAAAGCCAGACTTAGGATCCTTCCTAAGACTTTGTTTGATGGGAGAGAAGTGGAAAAAATAAAATGAAAAAAAGAAAAATTATAAAACTCGCTTTATAAATTATACATAAAAATTTGTAATTTCTCTTCTCTCTTTTTTATCTTTTTTATTTCTCTCCAATCAAACAAAGCTTAAATGAACTATAGGTTTGAGAGAGTATTAAGAAGAATAATAATTTAGGTTACATACATAACTTAGGTAATGAATAACTAAGTCTAATACCAATTCTGTTTTAATCAATAATTGTATTAACCGCTGTTCTATCAGGTAAGTTGTTTTTTTATGCTTCATTAATCTTGATAATAGGCTTAAATGTTTATTACTTTTAAATATGTACATTTGAACAATTATAGTGATCATAATAAAAGTAATATTCATAATTCATTTTCCTCTTGAATTTTGCAGAATCTGTTCTCCATTTCTTTTTTCTACTTTTTTCCTTGATCTTTGGTATCTTACAGGTTATTACCTCCCTTGCATTATCATTTTATTAAATTTAGGATGAGTTAAGTCATGGGTTTATTTTAAATTTAAGAAAATAAAATACTAAATAGATCCATAGCAATATATAAAAGGATAATGTGAAAAATGAAATTGGACTAAAAGTAAAAATTGTTTTTTTTTAATAAAAAACAGTAAAAAGAAATAAACATATTATATACAATGCATAATGCTCTAAAAATTAGCTACAATCTTTACTTTTTACCCAATTTCATTCTTCCCCAAAAAACTTCCCAATATAAAAAGGAGACAGCAATCTTTATTCCTTGACCATGTCGGTCAACATATTTGTGACAAAGATCTCATTGAAAAAGGTTAGTGTGATGCGATAAAAGTATTGTTATTATACTAATCAGCACTGCATTGTCGTGATTGGTCTTTCCTTATTATGCTTTAAAACTTGTTAGTTGTTTATATCTTCTTTTCCATCAACACTTTATATCTAGATGTCTTACATTATTATCTTAACAACGTTTATATATATCAATAAGCTAAGTAATATAAAACTTTAAATAATTTCGTATAAAATTATTTTACACAATAATATCGTCCTATATATCGTCAAATGGGGAAAAAATTTAATACACAGTACAACATAATTTAATTTTTAAATAGAATCAAGGATCATAACCTTATACTTGCTGGCCCCTTCAAGTATGTGCCAAAAATAATTTAATTTGGAGAAATTTCTCTTTTGCACTGATTTCTTGATCAAGTAGTTAGTGTAGAAAGTGAATTTTTCATTTTGAGTAATATTAAGGAATTAACTTTTTTTTTAGCTAATATCACCCAACTTTTTTAAAATTAATTTGTTGATCTTAAATTTTAAAATCTAAATTATAAATATTTAATCATAAATTATAAATTACAAATATAAACTCTAAATTTAGTTAACATTGACTAAAATTAGTTATTTATGTTTTTATTTTTTTTAAAGGAAATAATTAGAATAAAAAAGAAAAAGAGATCCACTACAACGCATGAAATTGGACACAAACATTTCGTGATTGGAAGACACATATAATAATGTTTTCGAAGCATTGTCTTCACATAGCTTCATTCCACTGTAACATTGCACGTAAAAGATAACAAGTGTGTCTGTGTGCTAGCCAGTAGTGCTCTCCTTGCTAGCATTATTAATTTTCCAACCTAATTCAACTTCACCTGAGAACCCGACAAATTGCGGAAGCGAAACAAAGGTATATCAAAACCATGCACACACATTTAAGGTGGCTTTTTAAGAACCTCATTGACCCCATCATCATCATCATTATTAAAACCATGTTGGCGAGTGCTACATGCTACATATGTTTATTCCCTAGTGGAATCTAGCATACCCTACTCCTCAAATGTCTATAACCCCAAAGTGAGAAAAAGATCATTTAAAAAGGGAAAGTAAAAACAAAGAAACACTCTCACACTAAAATGTATTTAATGTCTATATCTATCTATATATATACTATGCTTATCACTGTGAATATATAAATTTTATAGATATGCTTCACATATTAATAAAGTAGTAGTTATTAGTTTCTCGTGCTATCTTTTAATCTGACTGCTAAAGAATTAATCCGTTCTGGATCAGAGTTCTGTTTAATAGTTTGTTAATGGCCAATAAATTACTACATACATAAAATAGAATTTGAATTATCAACACTTATTTAAACTGATTAATGAACTAATTACTAGATTAATCTAAAGTCAATTTTAGTTAACATGATAGTAAGCTGGCAAATAAATTTGGTATGAAACCCACTAAAAATATATTTTTGTTGAGTTTAAATTTGAGATATTTCTTCTAATTAAGTTTTGGATATGTTTTTATTTTTAAAAATTTTAAATGTTTTCTTTTATTGGTGATAATGTTGATTATGCAATATTAGCTCCCAAGATTTTCTTTTAATAACAGAAACAATCATTTTTACATTTATTATTTGAATGCTCATTATATTTTAAAATAAATTATTTAATTAAATGGCAACATACATAAATTCTTTTACAGTTTTAATAAATGAAAATATAACAAAACAAATTATATGGAAGCGATCCTCATCATATAATTATTGCCTTCTCAGACTCATGCTTTGTTAGATCCCAACATTTGTTATTTGGAAGGACTCGTTACCACTTGCTCTCTCTTTAACTCAATTTGTAGTAAAAGGGTTCTTCGACCTTTATCTTTTTCTTTTCTTTTTCCTTTTCCTCCTTGGTAACATAAATTTCTTAAACTCGGGAAATAAATTAAATTTTCCAATATCATCCTTATGAAATTAAAGAAACTAATTTATATGGAAATAGACCGTTCCAAGTTGGTCACTGAAATATGTTGTTGGACCTAGCTATATGTGTATGTAACATAGATGATGAATTTAGGAGACAAAAACGTCGTGATGATTGGTTGGTGATCACTGATTAGATCCCCATTTCTCTTCAATTATGCTCCACTTTTCCTCAAACACTCCCTATTCCCCTGCCACTTCGGAACTATTCATCAACTTGTGCTGCTGGCGTCACCAAGGGCATTTTTGCCATTTTCACACGCTACTCTGCTTGAATGCTAAAGATGAAACAAGAAATAAATGTTCACAATAATTTTTGAAAAATTATGCGTAAAATAACTTAGTTTCTTCAAGATGCAAACTAGAATTAATGAAGTTGATTTTTATTTAATTTTCTCTTTACGTTAATTACTAATGTATCATCTTATTAAATAGGTCATATAACACGTTAGAATATGATATGTGACAAATTTTAATTATATTAAAAATTATTTAATTACAATTATAAAAAGCTAACAAAAAAATTAATTTGATTGACCTGTGTACCTTTTAAGGGAAAAAAAATTAAGATATCGAATATTTATGATATCAAATTGACTTATGTAATGTGTTTCATAGATTATATGTATTTTTCTGTTTTTGTTTTTGCATCAATTAAATGTTAGGTAATAAAGTAAAAAGAATTTTTTTTAAGAAAAAAAAATTAAAATTCCATTTGGACCTCTATGCATTTTACGAAAGAACGATCCGACTTTTTACAATTAGAAAACAATAAACCGACTCTTAACGTTAATTTTCGTCACTCAACTAGGCTTCTCTGTCAACTTTGTTAATGGTAAAAGTTTACGTGGTTCTTGTTCTTTAGAAATTGACGTGTCGCCTAACTATTAGATTGAGAGAAATGACCCCCTTACCAAAATTTTTAACTGAGACAAATAGCCCCTCACGTACGAAAGCAACATTATTTCTTCTTCTTTTATTCTTTTTCTTTCTCTTCTTATTTGTGAATGAAAATATTTGCCAATTATTGACTATTGTTATGTTTGTTCTTCATAACAGACCATGCAATAAGAATGAGATTAAGATTATTATTTTAGTTTTAGTTTCAAGCGTCATTATCACCCATCTTTCTTTGCGTGTATTATCCCTTACTAATATTAGAACCTAAAGCTTTATATACTCATGCATAGTTAACATCATGAGGAGTTTAATGTCCATAAAATTTATTTTCTCTATCTGCTAAATAAAAATGTGTATCAACATTATTAATTCATGGTAGAATCAAAAGTACTGTTATATATGTTGATTAGGATTGATCGATCACCAAAGAATATATAAAAACTAACATTTCTTCTTTTCTTTTTTCAATGCTATGGTTCATTTGGATACTCTCATTCTGTAGTAGCAACCACTAATGCTAATGTAGTAATACTGTTCATAGTTTGTTAAACTAGGAAGACTATGAACAAATTTATTCGTTGATCGTCTTACTAATCATGTAAGAAAGTGAAATATTAAACGAGATAGTTAATCATAAAATTAGAATAGCTAATCGTGAAAGGACAAATCGTTTTTTTCTTTAAATGAATATATAGAGGCTGTGATGATGAGATTTTACCAAAAAGAAATTCACGTTGAAAGTTATCTGAGTCTTTATTTACAAGATAGTAACTAATTAAATGTTACTATTATAAAATTAAAGAGTGGTACATATATTTAAGATGAATTGAAATTAAACTCTAGAGTATATATCCGATAACATTTCATTTGGCTATAGATAGTGTACGGCCTCTGTAGGGTTTCCTTGTGGCATTCGATCTTCGGTTTCTTATTATTATAAGGTTTTATGGCGGTATTGTTAATGGTGGGACATGAAACAAGCATGGTAACGTGACACAAGCAAATACATTGGACAATGCGTGCTATACATGTTTGATTTGAGAGCATAAAGTAAGCCAAAGGAAATCTAGTGAATATATATAACACGTTACATGCCTAGCTATATAACATGTATATATAATTGTTTTCTCATCATTGGGATACACCATACATGTGTATGATAAGTATAGATAAATTATGTACACATATAGAGATCTTGTAAAGTAACAATTTATATACACTAAGACAAGTTATGACTGTTTTTTATTGATTTTCTTTTGTTACCAAACATTTTCGATTGAATAAGCATAGGAAGCTAATGGTCTAAGCATACAATGTGTACAATAGAAGTTTAGCAAGTATTAGAGATATGACCATTAGTGTTATATTGTTAGGTTACGCTTTTGGGATGAGTGGTTTTATGATATGGTATTAGAGTTTTAGATTCGAAAGGTCAAGAGTTTGATTCTTGGTAAACCCTAAAATCGTTTTATGACATGAGATGTTTATTATCCCTGGTATATTGTACGCTTAGGTCATTGCTTCTACTCTTTCCAATTAGAGATATACACTTAAAAGTATTTTATTTTATTTTTTTATTATGTTTTGCCTGTGATCTATTCATTTTTTAGACTATCACAATTATTACTGCAATCATCGCAAAGTCCGCAAAGTTAACAAATAAAAATATTGCGATCACAATTGCAATTATTATTTGGGTTAGACTGTAATTGTAAATCAGACTAAATTGTCAAAATAACTTTTGAGATTCACGACATGCATGGCTTTAGTTTTTGAGATTTTAATTGCACTATTATCGTTTTTGAGATTGAACTTCAGATACTAGAGTGGTTCTTCAATCCTTTTTCAATAATAACTCAACAAAAAAAAATGATAAATAAACTAACACTTTCTTGTCTTGCTGAATAATAATGAAGCTACGTTGTTTGCTTTTGACACTCAATCAAACCAAAAAAATCCAATTTAGGTGCATGTGCATTACATGTCCACAACTATCAAAAAGGACATCGTTTTTATTTTGATTTGGTACCAGAAATAAACGAATGCCATTTTATCATTGTCCAGTTACTTAATTACTGCCAAATAGAAATCAAATTAAAAAACTATTATTGTATTATAGTGATCAGAATTTAATTTCAAAACCGACAATAATGCAATTAGAATCTCAAAAACTAAATAAATGAACCGTCTGAATCTCAGAAACGGTTTGGGAATGCTAATTAATGATATGAAGAGGTTCTTCATGAGACGAACTTGGCCCCGCGTGAATGGAGAGTCCTATCATTATCTCTTTTTTTTTTTAAACTTTAATTTTTATTTTTCTCCCTTTAATTTGTTAGAGATACTGCACTAGTCTTGCATGGACAAAGGGTAGTGACCACTCAAATCATTGCACTTTCCATTTGTTCTTGTGGAAATTCTGCTCAAGATCATGGACTTAACGTGTCTATTTTATGTGGCCCTGCTGATGACACAATCTTAATATGGATATTATCATCACTTTATTGTGTGTGTGTGTGTGTGTTTTTTTTTTCTGTTTCAATTTGTTGGGGACTTGAATGATCAATTTAGGAGGTAACTATTAGTTTCTTTTAAAATAAGATTGGAAAAGGTAATTATTTATAATGTGCGATTGGACTAGTTTATTTTTAGCACTTTAAAGCAATTTATAACTAGAAAATTCTTGAGACTATTTTCTTTTTTAGAAGGGGGATAGATGGAGGTGGGAATGATGACTATGAAACTCCCAAACGTAAGTAATACTTTTTCCTCCATTCATATCTTTAATCTTTTATATGGTTTACACTGTCGTATTAGTGCTTATTTCTATAAATTTATAATCAACAAGAGAAATCATATACTATTAGTTGAGATTTATATATGTCCGATTTGTTAATATAAAAATTAGTTTGGGTGGTGTTGTAATTATTAATTAATTATATTGACAGTTGGTCTATTTTTTAATGGAAAGAATACTATTATTCAGAAACTTTATAAAATTTGAATCTCTAATTCTGATTACACAATAAAATAAAGACATTTTGATTCTATCTAGTTTGATGATTTAAGAATAATTGAAAATTTTAAATTAAATAAAAAATTTTATTAGTAATGACTGGTTATTTATAAAATATCTAACACTATTCACTAGCAAAAAATAAGAAAACACGGATGGTACCAGTATTTTTTTTTTGTCCTTTTTTTTTCTTTTTGTGAATATAAAAGACAAGAGTTTAGAATTTAAAAATTAACATTTAGAGTTTAGGATTTAACATTTAAGATTATTAACGTCATGTGACTAGTAGAGAGTGTCCAGCAGCCAACGGCGGCTAGCGGTGAACAAGTGGTGGTGGTTGGTTGCTGATGGTGGGTGGATGAAATTGTGATATTAGAAGGGAGAAGAAGAAATTAAATAAGAAACAATAGAAGAATAATTTAAAAAAAAAAAAAACCATGAATATATAATTGAATTTGTTGGTTTATTGACTATTGTATGTTGGTTGTTTTTTTGTTGGGTCCCTATTTGGGTTGAATAGTTATACTCATGCTTTAGAAAATTTGTTTAGTTGAATTTTATAAATATTGAAAGGGATTCAATAATATATATGTGCCTCATCTTAGTTAACAGCAATTTATTTCATGATGATAGTATAAATTATAATATATTTCTGCATGCATAACTGCATTTATCTTTATTATTAGATACTTGCTTCGGAAATATGGTTAAATAAATTAAAGTAAAGAATAATTTTTCAAAATAAAAGGTTATGTCCATAAAAAATTAAAGAAGAGATTTTGTTTGGCCTCTCTGTCTACCTTATGGTGAAAAAGGAACG
>NC_029790.2:96687535-96689800 GCF_000816755.2 Arachis ipaensis
AAAGTATTTTTCATTTTGGTACGTACCAATTTCTTTCCACAGGTGCCTTTTTTAGGAATGATCTAAGTAGCACAAAGGGAAAAAATAAAACTCTAATTATTATTTATATAACTTTTCATTTTTTTTATCACTTGAATCACCCTAATGGATTCTTTCTCCATGTTTTGGACTTTAATATGAGGGGAAGAAAAAAAGGTAGAAAGAAAAGGAATATAGAAAGGGAAAATGAGAAAAACTAAAGTGGTCGGTAAGTATTAGAGCACTATACATACATAATGAATTGAAGTTCCTGAATTTTGAGATTCATGGAGCAATAACATACAAAAGCTTTTTTTGCTTTTCCATATACAAAACTGTGAAAATTAGTAAAGCTAATTTTAGAAAATATATAAATAAAATGAGAAGTAATAAATAATCTTAGTTTATAATCTTAGAATTTTAGTGGTTGAAAAAGAGAAGAATTATATACTTCTAATTGACGGATGGTTCATATTGAAGAGACTCACCTATAAATTGAGTTTTTCTTTAATTCATTTCAATCAAGTCATTCAAAGAGAATAACATAATATTTCTTTGAGTAGTTTTCTTCTATATATATAGAGAGAAGTGTGTTCTCCTTTTCTCAAGAGAGAGTGTTTTGTAGTCTCCTTGTGATAGAGAGAAGTTGTAATTCTCAAAGAAAGTTATTCAATTGTTTCCATATTTTATACAAATTTCTAATTTTTCATCTCTATATTTTGCTGTGTCATTTGTCTGGTACCTAACAGTGGTTTAGGGATGCAAATTCACCGAGACAAAAAGGATAGGAAGATTTGGCTATCGCAAAAGAATTATTTGAAGAAGATCTTGCAATGCTTCAACATGCAAGAATGCAAGCCAATTTCAACCCCACTTCCTATTAATTTTAAATTATCCTCAAGTATGTGCCCTAGTAGTGAAGCAGAGAGGATGGAAATGTCTCGAGTACCGTATGCATCAGCAGTGGGAAGCCTTATGTATGCCATGATCTGTACAAGACCAGATATCGCTCAAACAGTTGCGGTGGTAAGTCGATTCATGGCAGATCCGGGTAAAGAGCATTGGAATGTTGTTAAGAGGATCTTGAGATATATCAAAGGGACCTCGAATATTGCATTATGTTTTGGAGGATCGGAATTCATTGTCAATGGATATGTCGACTCAGATTTTGCAGATGATCTTGATAAACGAAAATCTACTACAGGCTATGTGTTTACACTTGTAGGAGGAGCTGTGAGCTGGCTATCTAAATTACAGACTATTGTAGCTTTATCTACTACAGAAGCTGAATATATGGCAGCTACACAAGCATGCAAGGAAGCTATTTGGATCCAAAGGTTGATAGAAGAACTCGGGCACAAACAACAGAAGATTTCTGTATATTGTGATAGTCAGAGTGCCTTGCACATTGCAAGGAATCCTGCCTTTCATTCAAGAACAAAACACATTGGAGTACAATATCACTTTGTTCCGGAAGTAGTAGAAGAAGGAAGTGTTGATATGCAGAAGATTCACACTAAAGATAACCTAGCAGATGCCATGACAAAACCAATCAACACAGAAAAGTTTGAATGGTGTAGATCCTCATACGGCCTATGGAATACATGAGCAACATGAATTGAAAATTTATCAAAATTAGCTTTAAGTGGGAGATTGTGAAAATTAGTAAAGCTAATTTTAGAAAATATATAAATAAATAATAACTAAATAAAATGAGAGGTAATAAACAATCTTAGTTTATAACCTTAGAATTTTAGTGGTTGAAAAAGAGAAGAATTATATACCTCTAATTGACGGATGGTTTATATTGAAGAGACTCACCTATAAATTGAGTTTTTCTTTAATTCATTTCAATCAAGTCATCCAAAGAGAATAACATAATATTTCTTTGAGTAGTTTTCTTCTATATATAGAGAGAGAAGTGTGTTCTCCTTTTGTCAAGAGAGAGTGTTATTGTAGTCTCCTTGTGATAGAGAGAAGTTGTATTTCTCAAAGAAAATTATTCAATTATTTCCATATTTTATACAAATTTCTAATTTTTCATCTTTATATTTTGTTGTTTCATTTGTCGGTACCTAACAAAAACTACAAAAGCGCGTTTAATTTGCATATATATAAGAAATTAACTTATTCTATGGATTAACGAAATAATAAATTCTTCTTGATCAACATTTCTCAAGTTGCATTTCTATATTCAGGGAGGGATCCATAAATTTAATGTGGAGGGTTGGAATTTTAGATACATTT
>NC_029790.2:96689853-96696917 GCF_000816755.2 Arachis ipaensis
GTACAAAAATTTAAATTTATAATATTAAATTGATTAAATAAAAAATATTAGTGAACTAAATATAATTGAAATATAACTAAAATGTATAATATTTTTCTTTTTCTTAAATACATGTCTCATATATATGTATAATACTTTAAAATTTTAGGGGTTGAGGTCACTATTTCTCTCTTATATCCGAGTTCCTAGCTATATTTGGTGTCATTTATATTTTAGGGATTTCTATTATCTGAGATACGAATTGGGGTAATTAAGAGTAATTATATAAAGACATTAGCTAAAGTACAAAGGATTTGCCAAAAAAATCATTACAAAAGATTGTCTAAAAAATTTAGATATAAAAGTGGAATGAGTGATATATTTTAACATTGTAATTTTTGGTATTTTTTAAGATTATAGAATAAATCAAACCCTCCAATTTGTGTTTAAAAAATTAAAAAAATTTAGAGTACACAAATCGGATCCTCCGATTTATGTTTAAAAAATTAAAAAAATTTAAAGTACACAAATCAGATCTATTTTTTAAATTTTTTAAACTCTGATTTGTGTATTCTAAAAATTGGACGGTTCAATTTTTGTACCTTTTAAAAATCGAACGGTCTGATTTTTACAAATTAAATGATCTTACATTTTAAAAAAAATACCACAATAATTCACAATTCAAAAAAATATCATTATTATTAATCTAATATTAAAAATAAAAATATGCAAAAGATTAGAATAGATGAAAAAAAAAGTATAAATACAAAAGAAAGACAAAGAGAAAAAAAAAAGAGAGTAAATTATGTTAGAAAAAAAAAAAGAACGAAGAAAGTATTAATCCAATGTGTTAGTTACTATTAATAAGAATTATTCATACCCTGACCCAATGATAAGGTCCAGGTCCAAACGGAAGGCCCAATCCAAAGGATTGAGCCTCGCCCTACACCGACCTCCTCCCTACAAAGTCGGTTCTTACCACGACTTACCCTAAAGAAGTCGGGGACGAGGATTAGCTGTCAGATAAACACTCATTTAAATGAGTAACTGCCCCTAAAATCTCTCTACCCACTTCCAGGTGCCATATCCCAACTTTCCTAAGATAAAGGGACGGTTATCCACCTTAAATGGCGGAACTACTCCAACGGTGGTTATGGGTTCACCACTATAAATACACTGGCACTCCTCGGGTATCTCAAAAACCCAATACTCTCTAGACCTGTTTTGCTCCCTTTGCTGACTTTGGCATCGGAGTGTCTTTGCAGGTACCACCCCCCATTTTCTCACACCAAAGTCGGACGGGGGCCTTGGATCATCAATCCACTTGGATACTTCCTCATTCAGACGATTGGGCCAGCCAAACTAATCCAACCCAATAATCTCCGGTTACCCAACGTAACATTGGCGCCATTGCCGGGGACCCAAGAGATCAGCCAGTAATGGCGGATGTATCCCCTGAAGATGGTCATGTGGCGTCGGATTCCGAACAAGGGAATCTGGATACCGGAAACAACGACGCAAACCTGACCCTCCACCAGGAAACCAACGACCAACACAGGGAAGGAACCTCCGGATTTAAAAATCCGAAGACAAATTCCTCGGAGGGGCGTGAATCAGGAAAAGATGGACAACCCCACGCAACTGAACTAATGGGGCTAGTCCATGTCCACCAAAGTCGCTTGGAACAGCTGGAACAGGAATGGGAGCGACAAAGGGAGATAGAAAAGCACCTAAGAGAGGAGATGGATCGACGAAAAGAGTTAGAGAAAAAACTCTTAAAGTTAGAATCCTCCCTTAAAGGTCGGAACTCCCGTGACGATCGAGAAGAGTCGCCCCAGGAGGGGAGGACCCTTTTAGTGAGGACATAATAAGGGCAAAAGTTCCAAGAAACTTTAAAAGCCCCGATATGGACCTCTATGACGGAACCACAGATCCAAAGCATCATTTAAGCAATTTTAAAAGTCGGATGTATCTGGCTGATGCTTCTGACGCGACGCGCTGCAAAGCTTTTCCGACTACCTTATCGAAAGCAGCGATGAAGTGGTTCGATAGCCTCCCTCCAAGGTCGGTCACCAGCTTCGAGGACCTCTCGAGGAAGTTTCTAATGAGGTTTTCCATTCAGAAAGATAAAGTAAAGCATGCACCAAGCCTCCTGGGAATAAAGCAGGAGGTCGGAGAACCTCTACGAGATTATATGGAAAGGTTCAACAAAACATGCTTAGAGATTCAAGACCTGCCCACTGAGGCAGTTATCATGGGGCTGGTCAACGGACTTAGAGAAGGTCTCTTCTCATAGTCCATATCAAAAAGACACCCCACCTCCTTAAGTGATGGGCAGGAACGAGCTGAAAAGTACATCAACATGGAGGAAAATGCCAGACTGAGAGAGTCGAGTTGGCGACCTGGGCACCTTCCCTCGATAAAAGAGAGAGAGAGGGAGCCCAAGAAGAAAGAAGACCTCGGTCCCGACAGATCCAGGAAATATCACTCTTATACTCCTCTAAAGGTTTCCATAGGGGACGTATACAGAGAGATCTGCAATACCGAAAGGCTGCCACCTCCCAGGCCCATTAAAAATAAAAAAAGGGGGAGTCGCAGCGACTACTGCGAGTACCATAAAATATATGGTCACTCAACAAACGACTGTTACGACCTTAAAAATGTGATAGAAAAGTTGGCCAGAGAAGGCCGACTTGACAGATATCTCATAGAAAGGTCGGACAATCATGGGAAGAGAAAGCGAGATGACACAGATAGAAGAGACCCACCACCGCAGACTCCGGAGAGACATATACATATGATCTCAGGCGGATTCGCGGGAGGGGGACTCACCAAGTCCTCTCGGAAAAGACACCTCAAGCGAGTCTACCAGGTCGGAAATGAATCATCCGACCTCCCTACCATCTCATTTACAAAGAAAGATGGGCAAGGAGTAATCCCTGGACACGACGATCTAGTGGTGATAACCATGATCCTAGCTGGTGCACGAAATTATGATCTCTGGTAATGGCTCCAAAAACTTGGTGCTCTAATCTCAATTCATAAATTGTCACAACTTCCATACAACTAACCAGCAAGTGCACTGGGTCGTCCAAGTAATAAACCTTACGTGAGTAAGGGTCGATCCCACGGAGATTGTTGGTATGAAGCAAGCTATGGTCACCTTGTAAATCTCAGTCAGGCGGATATAAAATAGTTATGGAGTTTTCGAAAATAAGTAATAGAAGAAGGATAGAAACACTTATGTAATTCATTGGTGAGAATTTCAGATAAGCATATAGAGATGCTTTCGTTCCTCTGAACCTCTGCTTTCCTGCCGCCTTCATCCAATCAGTCTTACTCTTTTCCATGGCTGGCTTTATGCAAGGGCATCACCGTTGTCAGTGGCTACATCCCCTCCTCTTGTGAAAATGGTCCAAGATGCCCTGTCACTGCACGGCTAATCATCTGAGGTTCCCGATCATGCTGGAATAGGATTCACCCTCCTTTTGCGTCTGTCACTACGCCCAGCACTCGCGAGTTTGAAGCTCGTCACAGTCATTCAATCATTGAATCCTACTCGGAATACCACAGACAAGGTTTAGACTTTCCGGATTCTCTTGAATGCCGCCATCATTCTAGCTTACACCACGAAGATTCCGATTAAGAGATCTAAGAGACACTCATTCAATCTAAGGTAGAACGGAGGTGGTTGTCAGGCACGCGCATTCATAGGGAATGATGATGATTGTCACGTTCATCACATTCAGGTTGAAGTGCGAATGAATATCTTAGAAGCGAAATAAGATGAATTGAATAGAAAAACGTAGTACTTTGCATTAATCTTTGAGGAACAGTAGAGCTCCACACCTTAATCTATGGAGTGTAGAAACTCTACCGTTGAAAATACATAAGTGAAGAAGGTTCAGGAATGGCCGAGAGGCCAGCCCTCAAACGTGATCTAAGATAGCATACAACTGATCAAAGATATCTAATACAATAGTAAAAAGTCCTATTTATAATAAACTAGCTACTAGGGTTTACAAAAGTAAGTAATTGATGCATAAATCCACTTCCGGGGCCCACTTGGTGTGTGCTTGGGCTGAGCTTGAAGTCTACACGTGCAGAGGCTCTTTTTGGAGTTGAACGCCAGCTTTTGTGCCAGTTTGGGCGTTGAACTCCACTTTGCAACTTGTTTCTGGCGCTGGACGCCAGAATTGGGCAGAGAGCTGGCGTTGAACGACAGTTTGCGTCGTCTAAACTTACGCAAAGTATGGACTATTATATATTGCGGGAAAGCCCTGGATGTCTACTTTCCAATTCAATTGGAAGCGCTCCATTTTGAGTTCTGTAGCTCCAGAAAATCCCTTTTGAGTGCAGGGAGGTCAGAATCCAACAGCATCAGCAGTCCTTCTTCAGCCTCTGAATCTGATTTTTGCTCAAGTCCCTCAATTTCAGCCAGAAAATACCTGAAATCACAGAAAAACACACAAACTCATAGTAAAGTCCAGAAATGTGAATTTAACATAAAAACTAATGAAAGCATCCCTAAAAGTAACTAGATTCCACTAAAAACATACTAAAAACAATGCCTGAAAGCGTATAAATTATCCGCTCATCACAACACCAAACTTAAATTGTTGCTTGTCCCCAAGTAACTGAAAATCAACTAGGATAAAAAGAAGAGAATATACTATAAATTCCAAACTATCAATGAAACATAGCTCCAATCAAATGAGCGGGACTTATAGCTTCTTGCCTCTTGAATAGTTCTGGCATCTCACTTTATCCATTGAGGTTCAGAATGATGATTCTTGAACACAGCTATTTTATGAGTCTTGACCGTGGCCCTAAGCACTTTGTTTTCCAGTATTACCACCGGATACATAAATGCCACAGACACATAATTGGGTGAACCTTTTCAGATTGTGACTCAGCTTTGCTAAAGTCCCCAATTAGAGGTGTCCAGGGTTCTTAAGCACACTCTTTTTTTGCTTTGGACCTTGACTTTAACCGCTCAGTCTCAAGTTTTCACTTGACACCTACACGCCACAAGCACATGGTTAGGGACAGCTTGGTTTAGCCGCTTAGGCCAAAATTTTATTCCTTTTGGCCCTCCTATCCACTGATGCTCAAAGCCTTGGGATCCTTTTTATTTGCCCTTGCCTTTTGGTTTTAAGGGTTATTGGCTTTTTGCTCTTGCCTCTTGGTTTTAAGAGCTTTTGGCTTTTTCTGCTTGCTTTTTCTTTTTCTAATTTTTTTCGCCTATATTTTTTTTTCTATTTTTTTTTCTGCAAGCTTTGTTCTTTGCTGCTTTTTCTTGCTTCAAGAATCACTTTTATGATTTTTCAGATTATCAAATAACATGTCTCCTTGTCATCATTCTTTCAAGAGCCAACATATTTAACATTCTTAAACAACAACTTCAAAAGACATATGCATTGTTCAAGCATACATTCAGAAGACAAGAAGCATTGTCACCACATCAATATAATTAAACTAAGTTCAAGGATAAATTCGAAACTCATATACTTCTTGTTCTTTTGAATTAAAACATTTTTTATTTAAGAGAGGTGATGGATTCATAGGACATTCATAACTTTAAGGCAATGTTACTAAATAATAATGATCATGTAATGAAGACACAAACATAGATGAGCACTTAACATAGAGAAAACGAAAACAGAGAATGTAAGAACAAGGAATGAGTCCACCTTAGTGACGGTGGCGTTTCCTTCTTGAGGAACCAATGATGTCCTTGAGCTCTTCTATGTCTCTTCCTTGTCTTTGTTGCTCCTCCCTCATTGCCTTTTGATCTTCTCTAATTTCATGAAGAATAATGGAGTGCTCTTGATGTTCCACCCTTAATTGTCCCATGTTGGAACTTAATTCTCCTAGGGAGGTGTTGATTTGCTCCCAAAAGTTCTGTGGAGGGAAGTGCATCCCATGAGGAATCTCAGGGATTTCTTGATGATGAGCTTCTCTATGCTCTCTTGATTGCTCCATCTTTTTCTAAGTGATGGGCTTGTCCTCTTCAATGAGGATATCTCCCTCTATGTCAATCCCAGCCGAATTGCATAGGTGGCAAATGAGGTGGGGAAAGACTAACCTTGCCATAGTGGAGGACTTGTCAGCCTCCTTGTAGAGTTCTTGAGGTATAATCTCATGAACTTCCACCTCTTCTCCAATCATGATGCTATGGATCATGATGGCCCGATCTATAGTAACTTCAGACCGGTTGCTAGTGGGAATGATTGAGCATTGAATGAACTCCAACCATCCTCTAGCTACAGGCTTAAGGTCCAATCTTCTCAGTTGAACCGGTTTGCCTTTTGAGTCAATCTTCCATTGAGCTCCTTCTACACATATGTCCATGAGGACTTGGTCCAACCTTTGATCAAAGTTGACTCTCTTTGTGTAGGGGCGTGCGTTCTCTTCCATGCTTGGCAAGTTGAACGCCATTGAGGTGATTGGTGAAGGGTTTTGGGGAAGAGTGTTTATGGGATTGTGTGAAAGAGGGGTGAGAAGAAGTGAGTGGAGGTAGGTGGGGATCCTGTGGGGTCCACAGATCCTGAGGTGTTCAAGGATTTACAACCTTGCACCAAATTAGGCATGTAAAATGTCTTTGCACACAACTCTGGGCGTTCAGCGCCAGGTTGGTGCCCATTTTGGGCGTTCAACGCCCATTTGTTGCCATTTCTGGCGTTGAACGCCAGAACCATGCTTGTTCTGGGCGTTCAGTGCCAGCTCCTCTCCAGGGTGCAATTCTGGCGTTCAGCGCCCAGATGATGCCCATTTTGGGCGTTCAGCGCCCAGATACTGCCCATTTTGGGCGTTCAGCGCCAGAACCATGCTCTGTTCTGGCGTTGAACGCCAGGCAGGTGCTTCCTCCAGGGTGTGATTTTTCTTCTGCTATTTTTGATTCTGTTTCTAAATTTTTCGTTTATTTTGTGACTCCACATGATCATGAACCTAAGAAAACATGAAAAACAGAAATAAAATTAGATAAATAAACATTGGGTTGCCTCCCAACAAGCGCTTCTTTAATGTCAATAGCTTGACAGTGGGCTCTCATGGAGCCTCACAGATGTGCAGAGCATTGTTGA
>NC_029790.2:96696946-96712666 GCF_000816755.2 Arachis ipaensis
AATGAGTTCTTGAGCTTCTGCAGGCATTTTTTTTAGGTGAATGGATCCACCTGTAGAAGTATCCAATGACATCTTTGATAGCTCAGATAAACCATCATAGAATATGTCCATGATGGTCCATTCTGAAAGCATGTCAGAAGGACACTTTTTGGTCAGCTGCTTGTATCTTTCCCAAGCTTCATAGAGGGATTCACCTTCTTTTTGTCTGAAGGTTTGAACGTCCACTCTAAGCTTGCTCAGCTTTTGAGGAGGTAAGAGCTTGGCTAAGAAAGCCGTGACCAGCTTATCCCAAGAGTTTAGACTATCTCTGGGTTGAGAATCCAACCACACTCTAGCTCTGTCTCTTACAGCAAAAGGGAAAAGCGTGAGCCTGTAGATTTCAGGATCTACTCCATTAGTCTTAACAGTATCACATATCTGCAAGAATTCAGTTAAGAACTGAAAAGGATCTTCAGATGGAAGTCCATGGAACTTGCAGTTCTGCTGCATCAGAGAAACTGGCTGAGGTTTCAGCTCAAAGTTGTTTGCTCTGATGGCAGGAATGGAGATGCTTCTTCCATGTAAATTGGGATTAGGTGCAGTAAAGTCACCAAGCATTCTCCTTGCATTATTGTTGTTGGGTTCGGCTGCCATCTCCTTTACTTGTTCAAAATTTTCAATAAGGTTGTCTCTGGATTGTTGTAATTTAGCTTCTCTTAGTTTTCTCTTCAGAGTCCTTTCAGGTTCTGGATCAGCTTCAACAAGAATGCCTTTTTTTTGTCCCTGCTCATAAGAAAGAGAAGAGAACAAGAAAAGAAGAGGAATCCTCTATGTCACAGTAAAGAGGTTCTTTATTGTTAGTAAAAGAAGAAAAGAAGAAAAAAATTCGAACACAGATAGAAGAGGAGGTTCGAATTTGGTGAGTGATGTGAGGAAGAGATTTTAGTAGATGAATAAATAAATAGAATAAGATGAGAGAGGGAGAGGATTTTCGAAAATCATTTTTGGAAAAGGTTAGTAATTTTTTTTTAAAAGTTTAAGATCAAAAGTTAAAATAATTAATTAATTAAAAAGAATTTTTGAAAAAGAGGGAGATATTTTCGAAAATTAGAGAGAGAGAGAGTTAGTTAGGTGGTTTTGAAAAAGATAAGAAACAAACAAAAAGTTAGTTAGTTAGTTGAAACAAATTTTGAAAAGATAAGAAGTTAAGAAGTTAGAAAAGATATTTTGAAATCAAATTTTTGAAAAAGATAAGACAAAAAGATATTTTTGAAATTAGTTTTTGAAAAAGATTTGATTTTTAAAATCACAATTAATGACTTGATTCACAAGAAATCACAAGATATGATTCTAGAACTTAAAGTTTGAATCTTTCTTAACAAGTAAGTAACAAACTTGAAATTTTTGAATCAAAACATTAATTGATGATGTTATTTTCGAGAATATGATGTAAAATTAAGAAAAATATTTTTGAAAAATATTTTTGAAATTTTCGAAAATAACTAAAAAAATTGAAAAAAGATTTGATTTTTGAAAAAGATTTTGAAAAAGATAAGATTTTTTTTTATTTGAAAATTTGATTTGACTCATAAAAACAACTAGATTTTAAAAATTTTTGAAAAAGTCAAATCTAATTTTCGAAATTTTAAGAGAGAGAATGGGAAAGATTTTTTTTTATTTTTGAATTTTTATGATGAGAGAGAAAAACAAGAAAAATGATGCAATGCATGAAAGTTATGGATCAAAATAATGAATGCATGCAAGAATGCTATGAATGTCAAGATGAACACCAAGAACACTATGAAGATCATGATGAACATCAAGAACACATTTTTGAAAAATTTTTAATGCAAAGAAAAATATGCAAGACACCCAACTTAGAAATCTTTAATGCTTAGGCACTAAAAATTCAAGAATGTATATGAAAAACAAGAAAAGACACAAAACATGCAAATGCAAAGATCAAACAAGAAGACTTACCAAGAACAACTTGAAGATCATGAAGAACACTATGAATGCATGATTTTTTTTCGAAAAATGCAAGATGCACATGCAATTGACACCAAACTTATAACATGACACATGACTCAAACAAGAAACACAAAAAATATTTTTAATTTTTATGATTTTCTAATTTTTTTGGATTTTTTCAAAAATAACTTGAAGATCATGAAGAACACTATGAATGCATGAATTTTCGAAAAATGCAAGGTGAATATGCAATTGACACCAAACTTATAACATGACTCAAGACTCAAACAAGAAACACAAAATATTTTTTTATTTTTATGATTTTATAATTTTTTTGTATTTTATTTTAATTTTTTTTTCGAAAATCATTTTGAAAAAGAAAAATAAGGATTCCAAAATTTTTAATATGAATTCCAGGAATCTTATGCTCTTTAGTCTAAAGCTCCAATCAAAGGGTCAGGCATGGCTTAATAGCCAGCCAAGCTTTAGTATGTAACTCAGACATGACACGCCTAACATGCCCTACAGTCGTGGCTTTACAGCCAACCAGGCTTCAACATACTTTATGAAACACTAGAATTCATTCTTAAAAATTCTGAAGAAAAATATATTTTTGAAAACATTTTTATTTTTTAAGATTTTTTTTTCGAAAACAAAGGAGAAATTTTTTTGAAAAATTTTTGAAAGCTAAACAAAAAGAAAATTACCTAATCTGAGCAACAAGATGAACCGTCAGTTGTCCATACTCGAACAATCCCCGGCAACGGCGCCAAAAACTTGGTGCACGAAATTGTGATCTCTGGTAATGGCTCCAAAAACTTGGTGCTCTAATCTCAATTCATAAATTGTCACAACTTCGATACAACTAACCAGCAAGTGCACTGGGTCGTCCAAGTAATAAACCTTACGTGAGTAAGGGTTGATCCCACGGAGATTGTTGGTATGAAGCAAGCTATGGTCACCTTGTAAATCTCAGTCAGGCGGATATAAAATAGTTATGGAGTTTTCGAAAATAAGTAATAGAAGAAGGATAGAAACATTTATGTAATTCATTGGTGAGAATTTTAGATAAGCGTATAGAGATGCTTTCGTTCCTCTGAACCTCTGCTTTCCTGCCGCCTTCATCCAATCAGTCTTACTCCTTTTCATGGCTGGCTTTATGCAAGGGCATCACCGTTGTCAGTGGCTACATCCCCTCCTCTTGTGAAAATGGTCCAAGATGCCCTGTCACGGCACGGCTAATCATCTGAGGTTCCCGATCATGCTGGAATAGGATTCACCCTCCTTTTGCATCTGTCACTACGCCCAGCACTCGCGAGTTTGAAGCTCGTCACAGTCATTCAATCATTGAATCCTACTCGGAATACCACAGACAAGGTTTAGACTTTCCGGATTCTCTTGAATGCCGCCATCAATCTTGCTTACACCACGAAGATTCTGATTAAGAGATCTAAGAGATACTCATTCAATCTAAGGTAGAACGGAAGTGGTTGTCAGGCACGCGTTCATAAGGAATGATGATGATTGTCACGTTCATCACATTCAGGTTGAAGTGTGAATGAATATCTTAGAAGCGAAATAAGATGAATTGAATAGAAAAACAGTGGTACTTTGCATTAATCATTGAGGAACAGCAGAGCTCCACACCTTAATCTATGGAGTGTAGAAACTCTACCGTTGAAAATACATAAGTGAAGAAGGTTCAGGCATGGCCGAGAGGCCAGCCCTCAAACGTGATCTAAGATAGCATACAACTGATCAAAGATATCTAATACAATAGTAAAAAGTCCTATTTATAATAAACTAGCTACTAGGGTTTACAGAAGTAAGTAATTGATGCATAAATCCACTTCCGGGGCCCACTTGGTGTGTGCTTGGGCTGAGCTTGAAGTCTACACGTGCAGAGGCTCTTTCTGGAGTTGAACGCCAGCTTTTGTACCAGTTTGGGCGTTGAACTCCACTTTGCAACTTGTTTCTGGCGCTGGACGCCAGAATTGGCCAGAGAGCTGGCGTTAAACGCCAGTTTGCGTCGTCTAAACTTGGGCAAAGTATGGACTATTATATATTGCTGGAAAGCCCTGGATGTCTAATTTCCAATGCAATTAAAAGCGCGCCATTTTGAGTTTTGTAGCTCCAGAAAATCCATTTTGAGTGCAAGGAGGTCAGAATCCAACAGCATCAGCAGTCCTTCTTCAGCCTCTGAATCTGATTTTTGCTCAAGTCCCTCAATTTCAGCCAGAAAATACCTGAAATCACAGAAAAACACACAAACTCATAGTAAAGTCCAGAAATGTGAATTTAACATAAAAACTAATGAAAACATCCCTAAAAGTAACTAGATTCCACTAAAAACATACTAAAAACAATGCCTGAAAGCGTATAAATTATCCACTCATCACTAGCCAACGCCCATCTCCATAGAACCCTAGTAGATCAAGGAAGTTCGGCAGACATCCTTTTCAAGCCTGCGTTTGACAAACTAGGGTTGGGTGAAAAGGAGTTAAGAGCCTACCCCGACACCTTGTACGGGCTAGGCGACACGCCAATAAAACCACTGGGATTTCTACCCCTCCACACTACCTTCGGAAAGGGGGAAAAATCCAAAACTCTGAGCATAGACTTTATAGTCATTGACGTAGGGTCAGCATATAATGCCCTAATCGGCAGAGCTACCCTAAATCGACTCGGAGCGGTGGTGTCTACCCCCATCTCTGCATGAAATTTCCGACACCTGCGGGAATCGCAACGGTACGGGGAGACCAGAAATTGGCAAGAAAATGCTACAATGAAAGCCTGAACCTGAGGAAAAAAGGCAAAGAGGTTCACACTATAGAGCTCGGTGGTGCAAGGGCCAAAGAAGAGCTGCGACCACAGCCAGGAGGAAAAACTGAGGAAATACAGGTCGGCAAAGAGGAAGGGAGGAATACCAACATATGAGCCAACCTGGGGGAAATCCTAAAGCAAGGGTTGACTAAGCTTCTAAGAGACAATTCTGACCTCTTTTCCTGGAAAGCTTCCGACATGCCTGGGATAGACTCCGAGCTCATGTCCCACAAGCTCTCGGTATATCCGAGGTCGCGACCTGTACAACAGAGAAAGCGCAAGCTCGGCCCGGAACGAGCCCTAGCGGTGGAAGAGCAAGTACAGGCACTCCTAGAAGCCGGCTTCATCAGAGAAGTCAAATATCCAACATGGCTAGCAAATGTAGTGCTAGTCAAGAAGCAAAATAGCAAATGGAGAATGTGTGTCGACTACACTGACTTAAATAAGGCATGTCCCAAGGACCCTTATCCACTCCCAAGTATTGATACCCTAGTAGACTCTAGCTCGGGATATCGATACTTGTCGTTCATGGATGCCTACCCGGGATATAACCAAATCCTGATGTATGAGCCAGACCAGGAGAAAACATCATTCATCACGCCCAGAGCTAATTTTTGCTACGTGGTCATGCCATTTGGATTAAAAAATGCAGGGGCCACATATCAAAGGCTGATGAACAAGGTGTTTGCTTCTCACCTGGGGAGCTTAATGGAAGTCTACGTCGACGACATACTAGTAAAAACCAAGGAAGAAGTCAACCTTTTGTCAGACCTCTCGCAAGTCTTCGACACCCTAAGGTTACACGGGATGAGGCTAAATCCCGCAAAGTGCACCTTCGCGGTGGAGGCTGGAAAATTCCTAGGTTTTATCCTAACACAGAGAGGGATTGAAGTAAATCCCGATAAGTGTAAAACTGTCCTGAAAATGAAGAGCCCGACTTGCTTAAGAGAGGTTCAACAATTGAATGGCTGACTTTCAGCCCTCTCCAGGTTCTTGGCAGGATCAGCACTCAAATCCCTTCCACTGTTTTCTTTATTAAGAAAGGGATGCCAGTTCAAATGGACTCCAGAATGCGAAGAAGTGTTCCAGGAGTTCAAAAGGTTCTTGAGCCAACCACCAATCCTAACCCGACCTCTAGTCGGGGAAGATCTCGTCCTATATTTGTCCGTAGCAGACAAAGCTGTCGCATCAGCCCTGATAAGGGAGGACGAGGTTGGACAGCATCCAGTTTACTTCATCAGCAAAGTTCTCCAGGGTCCCGAGCTGAGGTATCACAAACTGGAGAAGTTTGCCTACTCCTTAGTAATAGCCTCACGAAGGCTACGGCCTTACTTTCAAGCACATACAATAAGAGTCCGAACGAACCAACTCATGAAGCAAATCCTCCAGAAGATGGATGTTGCAGGAAGAATGTTTCAATGGGCAATAGAGCTCTCCGAGTTCGACTTGAAGTATGAAACTCGGACAGCAATCAAAGCCCAATGCCTCACCGACTTCATAGCAGAGTACGCAGGAGACCAAGAGGAAAAGCCAACTACATGGGAACTCTATGTAGATGGATCCTCAAATAAGGCAGGAAGCGGCGCAGGCATAATACTGGTGGATGAAAGGAGAACTCAAATAAAGGTATCCCTCAAATTTGAATTCCCAGCTTCAAATAATCATGCAGAATATGAAGCCCTGATTGCAGGATTGAAACTGCCAGAAGAAGTCGGTGCAACGAAAGTGATGATATACAGTGACTCTCAAGTGGTGACCTCCCAGATAAATGGAGAGTATCAGGCCAAAGATCCAAACATGAAGAGATACCTGGAAAAAACTCTGGAGTACCTCGGGCACTTTGCGGAAATCGAGGTTAAGCATATAATTCAGGATCTCAACAGCAGAGCAGACGCCCTCTCCAAGTTAGCAAGTACTAAGCCAGGAGGGAATAATAGAAGCCTGATCCAGGAAACTCTCCAAGAGCCCTCTGTAGTGAAAGCAGAGGGCAAACAAGATGTCCTTGAGGTATCTGGGCTAAACCTCGGATGGATGAATCCTTTGGTCGAATACCTAAAATTCGACATCCTCTCCAAGGAGGAAAAAGAGGCTAAGAAAGTCCGGAGGAAAGCACAATATTATACTCTGGTGAAAAATATCCTTTATAAAAGAGGAATATCAACGCCATTGTTGAAGCGCGTACCGACCTCAAGGACCACTGAAGTGCTAGAGGAGGTCCATAATGGGATCTGCGGAAACCATCTCGGAGCCAGGTCGCTAGCCAGGAAAGTAATCCGAGCTGGATTCTACTGGCCGACCTTGCGGAAAGATGCCACAGAGTTTGTGAAAAAATGCCAACCTTGCCAAATGCATACAAATTTCCACGTGGCTCCCCCTGAGGAGCTCATTAGTATAACTTCTCCATGGCCCTTCGCAAAATGGGGAATGGATTTGTTAGGTCCTTTTCCCCAGGCGTCAGGACAAGTCAAATACTTGATCGTGGGAATAGATTACTTCACAAAGTGGATAGAAGCAGAACCATTGGCCACCATCACAGCCTAAAGAAGTCGGAGGTTCCTCTACAAAAATATCATCAAAAGGTATGGAATACCTTATTCCATTAATACAGACAACGGAACCTAGTTCACCGACTCTACCTTCAGAAGCCTAGTAGCCAGTATGAAAATCAAACACCAGTTCACCTCGGTGGAACATCCACAAGCCAATGGACAAGCCGAGGCAGCCAACAAAGTCATACTGGCAGGGCTAAAGAAAATACTACAAGAAGCAAAGGGAGCCTGGACAGAAGAGCTCCCACAAGTGTTATGGGCTTATCGGACGACGCCACAATCTGCCACTGGGGAAACACCCTTCCGACTTGTCTATGGCGTAGAAGCTATGATACCAGTGGAAATCAGTGAACAAAGCCCAAGGGTGATTCTCCACGATGAAATCGGGAACATACAGGGGCACAAAGTGGAGCTTGAATTGCTCCCCGAAGTCCGAGAACAAGCCCAGATAAGAGAAGCAGCATTGAAACAAAGGATGACTACCAGGTATAACAAAAAAGTCATTCGAAGGAGTTTCACCCCAAACGACTTGGTCTTGATCAGAAACGACATTGGAGTCAACAAATCGGGGGAAGAAAAGCTCGCTGCCAATTGGAAAGGATCCTACAAAGTTAGCGAGGTCTTAGGAAAAGGTTACTATAAGGTGACCGATCTAAGCGGCACCGAGTTACCAAGATCGTGGCATGCTTGTAATATGAAAAGGTACTATAGTTAAAAGCGAACTCTACTCCCTGATGTACTCTTTTTCCAACTTCATGATTTTTTCCCAAAAGTCAAAGGGTTTTTTCTGAAGAAGGGTTTTTAATGAGGCATCATAGTAGAGGCTAAGGGGGAATAGATTATTAAAAACCTTTAGTAGCAGTAAAATACCTTCCCAAATAAATAAAAGATCTTTTACAATATCTCTTATAAATTCCTTCTCGTTTATTTTTCTTTCTACGAAACGCGCCGACTTAAGCTCGACAAAGCGTGAAAATCCCATGAACCGACCTAGATGGTCGTCAGGATAAAACGACGAGGTACAAGTCGGTGTAAAGAGGTTATAAAAGTTGATGGTAAGAGACTCGGAAACATACCGACTCATAAGTCGGAGTGAAAATCTGAGTAGAAAGGAAAACGCATCGCAAAAATAACCTAAGTCATAGAAACTCAATAAATCACAAAGTTGAGTATAAGGAATAGCAAAAAGAGATCGAAAAGCCTACTAAAAAGCATAAATACTGTCCTAAGTCCTTAAAGCGAAAAGGCTCAGGAGGACAGACAAGCCAAAGAATAGGTTTTCAAAAAAGGTCGAAGAAATTCTCTAAAGTATCAAGATCAGAAAAGCATGCACACAAAAGGCCGGGCCCCCATATAGCCAACAAAGTTTCAGAGATTATCACCACCAGAGCCAGGAAGAGTAGTCGGATCACCACTAGAGCCAGGAAGAGTAGTCGGAGTGCCATCAGTACCAGGGAGAGAAGTATCCATAGGAGACGGAGAGGAGGTTCCATGAGGCCTTGAGGAACTCGGAGCATCCTTTGAACGAGGAGGGGACTCGATTATCCTCTGCCCCCGAGTCTTCAGATCGGAATCGGTGACAGGCTTAGGGGAGGGAGGAGGATAAACTATGGCACCATCAATGACAATCTTGTCAGGATCCAAAGGAGTGAGATCAAGGTCGGGAGCAAGGACTCCGACCTGCTCCTTAAAAATCCTCCAGGCCTCCTCGGCTCCTTCAGCAATAGAGTCATCCAACTCGGCATAAGCAGTCCGAGAATTCAACAAGTCCTTCCTCATCGCCACAAGGTCCTCGAACAAGCTCGAATAACTCTCATGCGCCTTCTTCCTCAAGCCCTCCTCCATATTGCATTGGGCTTGTAACTTGCTCTCCTTCTCCTGAAGGACATCCCTCTCCTCCTTCAACTCAGCGACCTCCTTCTTCAACTCCTTCTCATGTTTCTGATATATGAGAAGCCTTTTCTCCAACTCTTCAACCCTCGAAGTTGAACCCAGAGAGCTAAGAGGAGTCTTCTCAAAAATATCAAGAAACTTGGTGCACACCGCCGCCGCCCTGACATTCTCCTGAGCCAGAATAGTGAGGTGGTTCCGAATAGAAACATCATCCATACCTATACGAGTATGGGGATAGATGTATTTCTAGATAAATGCAGGAGCATCCACCTTAGCCTCACCTTCAAAAGAAGAGCTAGACTCTAAAGTCTTGCGCTTCTTCTTCTCTGGCTCAGGAGAAGATCGGGGAGGAGGGGGCGGCTGAGAAGAAGCCGAGGAGGAAATGACGATGGGTTGAGAAGGAGTCCCCAAACTTCGGAAAGAAGGGGGAGGAGGAGGAGGAAGAGGAGAACCAGTTACCCTGGCGCCGCCAGTCCTGGCATGGGACCTCGCCTTGGCCTCCTGGACTCTCTGGTAAGACTCACTGGAATTCTTCTTCGCCATCTCTATAAAAAATAATCAGTAGCCAAAAAGTCAGACAAGTCGGTAAAAACAAATCGCAAATCGAAAGCAAAGTAAAAAAAACAAAAGCTACCTATGTGTCTGGACAAAGGTCGGCGACCCCTGGAGAAATTTTTTGGTATCCAGATATGGGGCCCTCCCCCACACTTCTCGAAGGAACCCCACAATGGCTGCCTCCACTTCATCCAGATCATCCAAACTATATTTCTCATAGGGTGAGGCCTCCAACCAGTACAGGGAAAAGCAAGGAGAAGAATTCTCGTTCAGAAAAAAGGGGTGGTGACCCTCTACGGCTTGGACCTTGAAAAAATAGTTTTTGAAGTCATGGAAGGATTCATCAAAAAGGGTGAAGACCCTCCGACCTTGTATAGCCCGGAAAGACACCCACTGTTGCTTATTATTTTGCCCACTGAAGGGCTTGGTCATGTGAAAGAGAAAAAAGAAAATCCTCAAAGAGGTCGAAAAGTCCAAAGCATGGCTGATAAACTGATAAATTTTCAGAAAACCCCAGGAATTGGGGTGAAGCTGGGTAGGTGCAACACGGCAGTGACGTAAAACAGGAATCTCAAAGTCAGAGAAAGGGAGAAAAACGCCCAAGCGGGTGATCATGCTCTCGTACATATAAAAGAAATGAGGGGCTGCCTCTGAAGCCCTCCCAAAGCAAACCCGGTCTTCCGGACCTGGGGCAAGTAGTTCATACTTTGGCTCATCCTCATCAGAGGTGCAGAGCCGGTGACGAGTGCGAATGTCAGTAATAAAATCAGTATCAACCAGAGGTTCCTCTCCTAAGACCGTAACATCGACCCACTAAGCAAGAGTTTCTATAGAAGTCATTTTTCTTTTCCTAAAAAGGATTAGCGAAACCTACAAAGGAAAAAGAAAAAAGATCAAGAACAGGGTCTCTAAGGGGATACGGAATCAAACAAAAAGCCTACGAAGTCAACTCCTCTCTCTAAAAAAGTAAAGGCATGCAAACAGAAGTATTTCATAAAAGAGACGAGGAGAAAAGACTAACCTTTGCTTGGAAATAAGGTAGAGGAAGATGAAAGCCTTCAAACGAAGAATGCCCCACGAACAGAGAAGAAGAAAATTTGAAAAATCGCAAAAATGAAACAACAAAAGAGAGGGAAGGTATTTATAAGCACGTTAGGAGCATAATGGTAAAAACGGAAAGCGGTCATTAATGGGTGCATCGTTACCAAGGTAATTAATACCTACGCAAACTCCTAACGGACGCGACGTTTGATTAGACGTAACTGTGAAAATCAAAAGTCACGAAAGTCACGTCGGTTCCGAACAATCACGTCGGTTCCCTCACAGGTCGGCTACGACCCCTAGTAGAATACTCGAACCCAAGTCTTCAAAGAAATTGGGCTCGAGTAGGGACACTGTTCATACCCTGACCCAATGATAAGGCCCAGGTCCAAACGGAAGGCCCAATCCAAAGGATTGAGCCTTGCCCTACACCGACCTCCTCCCTACAAAGTCGGTTCTTACCACGACTTACCCTAAAGAAGTCGGGGACGAGGATTAGCTGTCAGATAAACACTCATTCAAATGAGTAATTGCCCCTAAAATCTCTCTACCCACTTCCAGGTGCCATATCCCAACTTCCCTAAGATAAAGGGACAGTTATCCACCTTAAATGGCGGAACTACTCCAACGGTGGTTATGAGTTCACCACTATAAATACACTGGCACTCCTCAGGTATCTCAAAAATCCAATACTCTCTAGACCTATTTTGCTGCCTTTGCTGACTTTGGCATCGGAGTGTCTTTGCAGGTACCACCCCCTATTTTCTCACACCAAAGTCGGACGGGGCCTTGGATCATCAATCCATTTGGATACTTCCTCATTCAGATGATTGGGCCAGCCAAACTAATCCAACCCAATAATCTCCGGTTACCCAACGTAACAAGAATAATGCTAGTGAATAAACTTTTTTTTTTCAACTAATTTTTTAATGGTAATACTAAGAAAACAGACCAACTTGTTTTATTCAACTTTCATTAATTATTACATGAATGTAAGTTTTGGTTATTTTTGATTAATTTTTTTTTACTAAATATTGATAGTTTTTTTAATTAGTTTGTTTATATTGCATTCTAGATTTTAAATTATATATTCTTAATCTAAATTTTAAATTATAAATCTAAATACTAAAATTAGTTAATATTAGTTAATTAAAAATTTTCTTTTTAATTTTAATTCATAAAATAAAAAGTATTAACCCTTAATATATTATGTGTTTATATCTGTGTACGGTTTGTTTCACATATTTTTAATAAATATTTCATCATTTAATATATATTGTATATGAATGATTTAATGGCTAATTTTTTTATAATGCAGCATGTATAATAATTAATTTTCGAGCTTTCTAAATAGTTATCTAGATTTATGTAATATCTAACTTTGTTTTACCACATATGCATGCTAACCAAGTTCAGTGTATATGAGTTTAATCTTGATATCTTTAGAAAAATTATGAAGACATTTAGGAATAGGTATCATTATATTAAGATATTATCCCTTGAAACAAATCACAACAGAACAATAAAAGTGTTATTTTTTTTTCATATATACAAATTTAATTTAGCACCTGAGTTTATATTAAAATATGTATTACAAGCAAAGTTGGTTAACTAAAAAACTCAATTTTATTTTGATATACTATAGATTTGCGTACATTGAGATCGAGTTTGATACAGTTTTCACCCCCCCAAGTTGATGAACACAACTTGGCCATTTCATCAAAGCGCATTCTTGTTCCCTTTACAGTTGTTCTTTATCACATAATCCCAAGAGCATAATGTACACTTGATTTTATGCTCTCTTTTTTTTTCCCTCCAATTTTTTTAGTGTACTTAGTGCCAAGGCCAACTCAAATATAAAGTTTTACTTTAAGCTTTGTTGATGGCTATCTAGCTAAATTAGGTAGTAACTTTAAAAGACTACAAATTATTGAAGATATACACATACACTAGTAAAATTATTTTACGCTATCATGGAAAATTAATATATATTTTAGCACCTTTTTATACCGAAAGGAATTCCACTTAATATTTTCTTACATGATCAGGTATATTAATTTCTATCTCCAAGCAACATTAGATAGAAGTATACATATTGTTTTCTATTTAGAAAAATAAAAGCATCAAGGACTAACAAAGTTTTATGAACTTTCAAAAATTACCTTCTTAATTTGTTGATCAGAAGCACAACAGTATGAATAAAGAAGAAAAGAGAATATAACCGAAGAGAGAAAATGAGATGAAGAAAAACTAGATAAAGTTTGAATTAATTTTTGTGTAAAATATATAATCCAAACACTCTATATATACAAGCTGAAGAGAGAAAAAATAATTACTTTCCTTATATAGATTCTGTTATAACTATACTTTCCAATATAAACAAGTAATAACTACTTTACTAATTTTCTGTGTCTTCACTAGTATTTTCTATACTACCCTCAATAGTCCCTCAAACTGAAGTGAGAAATGATCACTTTCAATTTGTCCTTAAATCCATGGAAGAGTCTAAGAGAAAGAGGCTTTATAAGAATATCAACTACTTATCACAACTTGGGATATGAGTAATATACTAATATATAGTTGTTTCTGATTGACTTATTTTCTTACAAAATGTAGATTAATTTCAAAGTGTTTGGATTTAGTGTGTAACACTGGGTTGACAGCTAAAAGACAAACACTTTAATTGTCTGAGTAGATTGTAGGTGAAGTTAAGACTGGTACTTGAAGCTCATGAAAAAGGTTTTGCATCTATTGAATTCAGCTTCAGTGCTGGATCTACTAATGAATTATTGTTTATTTCACTTCCAAAATACTAAATTATCACCAAAGTAAACACAATACTCTGTCATTAAGTGTCTATCATCAATCTGCATTAGAAAAAGCAATAATACGAGTATGAGTATTTTGAATAAAAAGTAATCCATGGTGTTGTATCTTGTATATATCTTGAATATATCTTAGGATACGGTTGATTGCATTCCAGTGATTAATTGTGGGATTAGGCATGAACTAGCACACTTTATTCACTGCATAAATAAGGCCAGGTCTAGTTAGTGTAAGATATTGAAGTGCTCCTGTGACTGATATATAAAGTGTTGAATTCTCAAATGGTGCTGAATCATTGCTGTATAATTTGTTAGATGAAACCATAGGAATTGGAGCTGGATTAGCTTTACGCATTTTTTGTCCCTGAGAGTAAGTCTCTAATATACTTGGTTTGTGTCACCAGGATTTGATTTTGTTGGGGATAGGATGCTTCAAGTCCAAGAAAGAAATTGAACCTTCCTAGATCTTTCAAGAAAAAGACAGAGTTGAGATGAATCATTAATGTAAAAATTTCATGAGAATTGCTGCCTATTATCAAAATATCATCTACATATGCAATAAAAAAAAAATAATAGGATGTGATGATTTTTTAATAAACAGTGATGGATCTGAGTGTGTGCTTTTGAATTTGTAATTAAAGAGAGTATTGTACCAAGCATGTTGTGCTTACTTGATGCCATAAATAGCTTTGTTCAACTTACAAATCCAACCTAGATTCTGATCAATGAAGCCTTGTAGCTGCTCATACTGTTTCACTTAGCTTTTCATTGAAGAAAGCATTATCAAAATTGAACTGACGTAAATCCCAACCATTAGCAAGAGCAACAGTAATTATGATTCCAATAGTCTAAGGTTTGGCAACAAGACTAAAGATTTGATTAAAATCTACACCTTCTCTTTGATGATAATTCTTGGCAACAAGACGTGCCTTATGTCTTATAATCTAATAATATTGATTTTGGTTGAGAGCAAAAACCCATTTACTTCCAATAACTACTGCATTAGGTAATGGAGTTACCAAATCCAATGTCTTACATTTTTGAAGAGCATTAAACTTCTGAGTCATAGTTTGTTTCGAATTTGAACTCTTCCAATAACAATATAAAATATTTGAACTCTCTCTTAGGGTTTTTTTTACACTATAAGCCACTAAACTTCCATTATTAAGATTAGAAGTTCTGTTTACTTTGATGGATTAATAATTATTTGTTTTTCTGCTCTTGATTAATACATTAATTTATGTTTAAAAATTGATTTCGTTCTTCATTTCACGGATTAGTGTGCATTAGAAAATAACTCTAGTCCCAATTGAATTCTTTTGAATTTTAAAAAAGCTATATCACTAGAATTATTTGGCCTTAATGTGGTACATGACATATAATTGCATCATTTTTAGATTCTTAGGTTTGTGTGGTTGGCTTATAAATCGAAATTTGAATTTAGCTCTCTGATACATTTGATTGATCAAAGAATTGACAGTTGGTTGGATTAGAGGAGATTGAATTGCCTAAGAATAGAAATCCAATCACTTAAGGTTTGCCATAAACTCAATCTTTGCACGATCAAGGTAGTTAACATTGAATATTAATCCGGACATTTAAATATATCTCTAAAGCCTTAACTCTATTATCATACCGTTTTTTCAATCATTCATTGTGTATTTTTCTTACTTCATTGTCTTTTATGCTATTTGACACTCAAAATTCTCATATTTCAACTTGTCTAACTAGAACAATTAATCAATTATTGTTTGCTTCGTCTATTAATCCTCGCAGGATTGACACTCACTCACTTGAGTTTATTACTTGGTACGACTCGAGACACTTGCCGGTAAGTTGTGGTTTAAAATTCCGCACCAATATTTAAGATTTATAACTTAAGGTTTATGATTAAGAATTTATGATTTAGGACTTAGAATTTAAGATAAATAAAATAATTTTTAAAAAATTGACTCATGTTAGCTGAAAAAAATTTACTCCCTTATATTACTCCATTTTTAATTAAGAAAAGTTAGGAGACTAATACGTTTTAATAATATTAGTCAATATTTTAGGTTAATATCTTATTTTTATACTATTAGAAT
>NC_029790.2:96712849-96716636 GCF_000816755.2 Arachis ipaensis
GTTTAATATGTAATCTATATTATTTTAGTAATCGTCTTTTTCTGTCTGACTAGAATTTAAATCAATGTTGTTAAAGATATAATACAAGATTAGGAGAATAATCAAACGTGGATATAAACAGTGGATTATATAATTTATGATGCAAGCCATAGAAATTGAGATGGCACTACTACTACTTATCCTGATGACATGCATACATAACAAATAAAGGGAGAGGAAGATTCTTTGAATATAATGCCTATAATGAATGGCAATAGCATATAATCCAATCCATCAATCTTTCTCTCTTTCCAAATGTCAAGTGGACATGTATCTAACCTTCTACGTATGAAACGAACAAAATACTTTCACTTCGTATCTTTTATACTACTAGCTAGGTTCCTATCTATAACAAACATACACCAGCGGTAGGGTAAAATAAAAAGAAGACTAATATACTGCTTTAGTCATTTAATATATATTTAGGATAATTTTTAATTTTACTTTTAATATTTTGAACTTTTTTTTTTCAAATAAATTTTTAATAGGCTCTATGTTGTCTTTGTGTTAAATAAAAAAGAAATACAATCAATTTGAATTGATGAAGTGATTAGCTCACTTGTTCGCTTAAATTAATGTTAGAGATTTGAATTTTACTTTACTATATATGTAGCAATTCATTAGTTAAGGACAAATCCTTAAATAGAATTTAGATTAGATTTGCAACAAATTAGTCATTGAAAAATAAAAAAGGTGTTGGCTCAAAATATTGATTAATATTAATAAAAAGTAATGATTCCTAATATTTTTTTAAATATTTATTTTACCTATATTTAATTGTAGAATAACATGAATTTTATTTGTTTTAGGATAAAAATAAAATATTTTAAATATTAAAAATAAAATTGAAATTTAACTCAAATATTAAAAACTGCAATAATATATAATACTTTATCCTAAAATAAAAAAGACTAAAAACATACACATTGAAATTGGAAGCGTAAAATAAAAGAAGATGCAGATAACTAAACTGAAGAATATATAATGATCCACTTGGCATTTAATAAATAATGATAATCAACAGTTAAAATTTTATTTATTTCCATTAGGTTACATACATTTAGGAGTTTCGAACTTTAACAAAATTGTTCCATGTCTGTTGCTTTTCTTAATACATTGACTTTATTTTATCTTGATATATATAGTAGATATTATAAATAAGTCTATAATATATAGCGAGTCAATTGGAGCTCTTCATGCTTATATTTCTTATATTCATAGAAAATAAATCTATATATTTCATATAAAACCCTGAAATTTTAGCATCAGCAATCACCAAACTCTAGGTCGTAGAATAAGTGGAGGGGAACCCACCATCCTCATCATTCACTACCTCCATGAAACTTTAGGCAAACTCTACCTAATTGCGTATCGTTATTATGATGTTAATTTGGACTTAATTTTTGCAAAGTTGGATCAAATACTTTCTTGAGAAAATATGTATCAGGTAGAATTATGCTAGACTTAAATTTGATATTTAACGATATTTTGAGCAAGATTATTGAAATCAATTAAAGAAACACTTCGGAGTTTTTTTTTCTTTAAAAAAAAAAAAAGAGAACAACGAAGTTACTATGGAGTGTTTTTGTTTTATGTGAAATATTATATCAATTCACCAATAATTGTTCTTGGATTTAATTTTAAGGAATTCATTTTTATTTAATAATATTTAAAAATAAATGAGAGAACAATCATTGTTCTTAATGAAGACGTTTGTTGTATATTTTGGTTGTTGAGGCTTAGTGATGTATTTGTTGTGTTTGTCAAAAACTTGTGATTTTAATAAATTTTTGATAATAATACTAGTATAATTATAATTAACCTTAATTTGTGTATTTTGAGTAAAAGAAATCTAATAATTGGAACAGATATTTTACCACGTGGAATCCATATTATGTGAAACGCAATGCATGCACTAACTAATATAGTAGTAGTATTCTATCCAATAAGGTACAACATGCGCTTACGTAATAACAATAATAATAATAATAATAATTAATAACAACAATAATGAAAAAGAAAGCAAGTGAAGTATTGACGGTGAGAAACAAAACACATACAAGTATACAACCATACCCTCAAACCACCCTTATAAATACCCTTCGAGGGTCACCATTTTCACTTAGGAGACACAAGCAACAACAACAAAGTGTTTCTGTGTGTTCTTCCTCTTCACTACTCAGCCTTCTTCTTGTTATTATTACTACCCTTTTACTTGTATACAAGAGATTAAAGAAAAAAATATGGAAGTAAACAACAACAACAATGGTGGATGTTGTTGTGGAAGTCTTTTTCAGAGGTGCAAGCCTTACATAGCAATGATATCTCTGCAATTTGGGTATGCCGGAATGAACATAATCACAAAGGTTTCTCTCAACCGCGGCATGAGCCACTATGTTCTTGTTGTCTATAGACATGCCTTTGCTACTGCTGCTATTGCTCCCTTTGCTCTTGTTCTTGAGAGGTATACCACTACCAACCTTACAAAACATGACAATGGATCACATATTTCATCGCCTTTCTTTGTTTTCAGTCCTCTCATCACACCTTCTTTGTTGTTTTTTGTAGGAAAGTGAGGCCTAAGATCACATTCCTTATGTTCATGCAAATGTTTGTGTTGGGTCTTCTTGGGTTAGTACATAGTTTTCATTGAAATTTAATTGATCAATTAATTAATATCGTAACAACATGCTCTACAGAGTTTAACTTTTCCCCTGTTTTCCTCTGCTCTGTTCTGTTCTTATAGGCCTGTGATTGATCAGAACTTATACTACATGGGTTTGAAATTTACATCCCCAACGTACTCGTGTGCTCTAAGCAACATGCTCCCTGCAATGACGTTTGTGATGGCAGTTATTTTCAGGTATAGAATTCTCTTCTGTTTGATAACTATCTCAAGACACAATCTTTCTGTGTTAAGAGTTGTTGGCTGATTTTTTGTTGGTATAAATATTAGGATGGAGAAGTTGGACATGAGAAAAGTGAGGTGCCAAGCTAAGGTGATTGGAACAGTGGTAACAGTAGTTGGGGCAATGTTAATGACATTGTACAAAGGCCAAGTCATTAACTTCTTCTGGTCTCATTACATGCACCACCCAAGAAACTATGTACCTGATAACACCACCACTAACTCTGGTGAAACCGATTGGGTCAAGGGTTCCATTCTTCTCATCTTTGCTACCCTTGCTTGGGCTTCCTTCTTCATCCTTCAGGTAAACCAAGACCTATTTTTGTTCTCCTTTTAGCGTCCCTATTCTTACTAGGATATAATTTCTATACGAGTAATGATGGGTAAACATTACTGTGTTTCGAATATTCTTATTTTTTAAGAATTTCAGATGTTTTTTTTATGTTAAATATTGGCTGTAATGTTAGTTGTGTAATATTAGCTACTAAAATGATATATATTATTATATTAATAAAAAATGTCTGACTAATTTATTTACTATCTTAGAAGTCTTACAAATATAAACATGTGAATGAATAACCGTTTAATAGTATGTTTTTAACCTTTAATTATTAAGATTATAATTAAAGTATTTGAAGAATAAAATTGGTTATTTTGTGTGATTAATGCAGGCAGTGACATTAAGAAAATACCCAGCTCAGCTCTCACTAACTGCCATAGTGTGCTTCTTGGGAACACTGCAATCAATTGCAGTAACCTTTGTGATGGAGCACAGTCCAAATGTTTGGACCATTGGCTGGGACATGAACTTGCTAGCTGCAGCCTATGCTGTAAGTCTTT
>NC_029790.2:96717812-96718736 GCF_000816755.2 Arachis ipaensis
TTTTCATTTTTAATTTGTTTGATGAAATTTGTGAATGAAATGATGAGAGTGTGAATGGTTGTGTTTGCAGGGGATAGTGTCATCAGGTATTGCATACTATGTTCAAGGGATTGTGATGCAAAGAAGAGGACCAGTTTTTGTCACTGCTTTCAGCCCTTTGATGATGATCATTGTTGCTGTTATGGGATCTTTCATCCTTGCTGAAAACATATACCTTGGAGGGTAATTCCTTGCTTCCTTATTCTTACCAATTTTGCATAAATATATTTTACATTAATAGTACAAGAGGATGAGTCAAATTTATATAAACAATAAATAAATAATGCATACAAATAATTTTTTCTCTAGTTGATTATAGTTAGTTTCAATTTTATTTATTTTTTCTTTTCTTTTTTTTTTTCACATCCACAATCTGGCTCTTAAGGATTTGCATCATTCATTATTATAATAGAAAATTTCATAAATGCCCTAAGAGTAGGACCATTTTTTGCTTGGATCATTGGTGTCTTTCACTTTCATTATAATATGGATGATACAATAATTGATGTTTAGATATGAAGGATAGAAGAAGAAAAGAAAAAAAAAAAATAAATACGTTTTTTTTTCTCTTAACAATATTTAAAAATTTCTTCACTGTTCTAGCACCCCATCACTATTCCCAAAGAACATTATCATTTCAACTTTAATTAGCTTAATAAACTACTTTGCTTTCATGCGGTTTCGTCTCACAGCTTATACAGTTCAACATAGTGATTGCTTTCTTCAATCATTTTCTTATCACAAATCAAAAGTTTGAATCTTTTTCATTTAATGAAACATCACCATCACCCAAAAATAAACAAAATAAAAATATGTGTTCAGATATATTGAAATGCTATAGTGCAATTATTGATGTAACGTTTTTTTTTTTTTTTAAATGTGGTT
>NC_029790.2:96718860-96745673 GCF_000816755.2 Arachis ipaensis
ACAGTGTAATTGGAGCAATTCTTATAGTAGTGGGACTCTACTCGGTTCTATGGGGAAAATACAAGGAGCACAAAGAGAAAGAAGCAGAAAATATAATCACTGATGAACCAATTAAGTGCTGTGGTAACCAAATTGCAAGGTTGGAAACTGTGATTGAAGATTCAGAATCAAATGACATTGAGATGCAAAAGGGTGATGATAATAATAATAACGAAGCTTGCAACGAACTAAGCGTGACAATTATTAGTAACAATAATAATAATAATGATAATGATGTTACAAAAGCTTGAACTGGTTGTGATTAATTAATTAATTAGGCCATGGTGAAAAATAATAGAGGCTGCAAAGAAAAATGGAAGAGGGTTAATGAAAAGAAGAGAGAATTTGAGAGGGGGGGTTTTTGTGTACCTTCGTCCTCATCACTATCTTTCTTAGGAAACTTAGCTGAAACTTTTTCTTTTTTTTTTTTAATTAAATTATGACTGTTTGATTAGGACCCTAAGTGCGGGGCCTAGTTGTCCATGATGTAACTTAAATTTTGCATACTTTGGTTAATGAAAGATTTTTAAGAAATTCCAAACTTCTGTGTCTTATATCACTGAATAAATTTGGTGCATTATACACTGATAATCTAATAATAATATAAATTTTAACTATATTTTGTAAAAAATTTAATTTTAATGCACAGATGGTGTAAAATAGTTTATGAATTGAATTAAACTTGGTGCATTATTTAAGTTGTAACTATGCATAATTCGCAGAATTTGATGATGTATGTGGAATAGTAATTGGTGACATTTGAGAACACAGATCTCATGCATATACATGGCTCCAAGACAAGAATTGACAATAGATTCTAAGGGTCTAATCATATATATTGAAGTTTCTCAAATTTAAGAATATGATGCTCTGCTTATTTGGAACCTTAATTAAGCAACCTAGTTGATGTAATTGGAAACTTATAATTAATTAATTAATTAATTAAGCATTTATAATTATCATATCAGATGCGAATTTCTACTACAAGGTTGGCTGAATATTAAAAGAGGCAAATTAAAGTAATTAAGGGCACCACTCACCTATAAATTATTAAGATTGGAATGTTTAATAGAAGTATTATTTATACAGAGATTTAAATTTTTTGTCACACGTGACCATAAATTTATGTCATAATACTAAAGAGAGTATGATATAATAATTAATAAACTGAATTGATCCTTTACTTAACAAAACTGCATATATGAAGTTTGGTAATACAAAAACTCTTAAAATTTATATATAGACCGACCTTTAAAAAAAACAAAAATTCTGTTGTTACCCTTTTTTTTCTCTAACGCACAATATTTCCCTTTTTGTACTGAAGTTTACAAGGGTTTCTGGCCAAAATTTCTAAACAAGAAATTTAAAGTTGTTAAATTTAGATGGAGAAATGTTAAATTTTAGTTATGGTAGATGAAGATATGTTAACATATATAATACAGAGATCATAAATGAGGTACGAATTAAATATTGTAATGTGAACTGAGGATTAAGCTTGCTTATTAAAGTTTTGATTCCGGTGAATTAGTTAAGAGTGGTGAAAGAATATTTCCCCGAATTTCAATGGAAAAATATATATGTCAACCTTCTTCTCAAGGACAGATTCTATGCTATCTCTGGATAAGCATCGAACTCTATACACAACAAAACATAGCATAGATATATATCCTATCTAGGGACGAATAATTACGCCATAGATTCCAAGGGATGCAACCTTGGATTATGTTAATATATAAGATCACATAGCCTTTTATAGATGAACATTGGAATTGATTCTTGACATTTTCTTTCCTTATTTTTTTTTGGGAAAATTTAATTGTGTTACCATCATGTGTCAATTTAAAGTGGGCGATTAGGTGGACATAATATTTGCTTTGTTAGATAAAATGCCACCAGCCAACACCACCTTTTGCTCTAACTTTCTTGATTTACAACATATTCGTATTTTAAACAGAAATGCTCTCTGATTTGTTCCAATTTATCTTTAGTTTGTGTTTATTATTCTACTAAATGAATTTCATTTCTTGGTTAGTTAATTTATGTAATTTCCTTTGATATCTTAAAAATATTATTCAGCTTTTTTTAACTACAAATAGCAAGAATTTGATTTTGATATAGTGAAAGTGTAAAAGTATTGTAAAAGTCACTCAATTACATCCGTCTTTTTAGATGATCATTTATGTGATCAATGTAAAATATATTAATAAATTTGACAAAAAAGAATTAGATCATTTGCAAAGCACAAATGAGACAATTTAGATCCATTTTTTGATAGACTAATAGATTTTCACTTTTTTCATTTACAAGATTATTGATAAATTGAGAAAGCTTTTCAATACAACGAACAAAAAGATAAGAGGATAAGGGATCTCCCTTTTGTAAGGGTAAAAGTCTCCGAAGCATAACCATTCCAGAGGACATTGAAAGATGAAGTGTTAATGCAACATCCAATAAGGTTTATGATGTGTGGGAGAATGTTGGCATCTGCTAAGTTTCCAGTATGAAATTCCAATTTAGCATATCATAGGCTTTTCCAAAGTCCACTTGATAGCTATGAAACCTATCCGACTTTTTTTGAATCTTATGGAATGAACCACTTCTTGAGTAATTATAATATTGTCAATGCTAGTTCTCCCACGTATGAAGCTGGATTGAGTATTTAAAATAAGTTTTGTCATGATTGGCTTCAATCTAGTGGATAACGGCTTGGTAACAATCTTGTAGCAAACATTACATAAGTTTATAGGTCTGAAGTGTGCAAAACTCTCAAGATTATCCACTTTGGGAATCAAGGATATAAGAGTTTGGTTGATCTGGCTTATGCTTAACAGGTTTGCAAAAACCTTTTCAACCCAAGTATAGACAGTAAGCCCAACTTATCCCAGGAATGTTGAAAGAACTTAGGGGGTAAACCATCAGCTCTTGGAGCTTTTCACCTTCCCATATAAAAAACTGCTACTTTAATTTTCTTATTAGTAGGGTCCTTAGAAATACGCTGCTTCTCATCTTCGAAAAGAACTGAAAAGTTCCCTGAAATAGAAAAAGATAAAGGAAAATGATTAATATGATCCTCTGAAAAAAGTTTCTTAAAAAATTCATTCCTAATACCTTAAGCACATCCGAATTATCAGTCGAAGTGTCATCATCAATTTTAAGAAAAGAAATTTTGATACTCTTTCTTCTCCCATTTGCTTTAAAATGGAAGTAGATAGAATTTTTATCCCCAAATTTGATAATGTTGCACTTGAAAATTTGAAATTAATAACTCCCTTCTTGAACAATAATTTTTTTATAATCCTTCCAAAGATCTTTTTGAAGTTTTTCAAGGAAGGAATTATTTTTGAAAGAGAGGTTTTTGTTAATACCCTCTAGGCGAGCAAGAATTTTATTTTATTTTTCTTGAAAATGTTACCAAAAATATTTTTGTTCCAAACTTTGGGTTTGTTAGTAAAAGAAGAAATGTTATTGTACATTCCAAGCATCATTTACAAGATTAGTATGATCATCATGAAGTAATCAAGGTGCAAGAAAATGAAAGGGTTTATTAGAGTTATCATGGTTGACAAGATGAAAATCTATCAAAATCGGAAGATGGTCAGATTTCAGCTTTGGAAGATATTTAATCCTTGCCATTTAGTCCAACCAAGGTTGCTGAGGACTCTGTCCAATCTTCTCTTGATCTAAACCCATACCACATAATGGAGGACCAGTAAAATCCACCTCCATAATACTAAAGTTGTACGAGCAATCAATAAATCTATTTGCAATCATAGAGAGATTGAAACTACCCCCTAAATCTTTGGCAAATTTGATGGCATAGAAATCCCCTCCTACACACCAAGGACCATTGTAGAATTGACAATCTCCTCTAGCATTTGCCAAAGGTCCCTCCTAGTGGAGGGGTTAGGACTACTGTAGATAGCTGTGAGGAACCAAGGTTCTTCTTCGTTCCAAGAGACTTTGCAGTGGATTAGTTGCTTGTGATTGTGCAACACTTCAACATCCCAAAAATTTTTATTCCAGAGGCACCAAACACCTCTGGAGAACCCCTCTGCTTCACTGATGCTCCAAATATCATCTCCCATATGTTTAATAATATTTTTCCTTTAGGACCTCAAATGTGAGTCTCAAATAAACATATAAAAGAAGAATGATATCTAGAGCTCATGTCTTTGATAATAGTAGAGAAGCCTTTAGAAGAGGCTTCTTTGCAGTTCCACTTTAAAATATTCTTATTGATCATCATAAAGAAGAATAATAAATATGAAAAGGATACGGAAGCAAAAAGCCTTAGCAATTAGAGGATTTTTCTATTTTTTTCATAGGGTCAAAGTCCCTTGACACTATAGTGTTATTTGGCTGGTCTTCCACCATGTGTTTCGATCCCAAGTTCGTGTGGTTGGGAGGTCTCCCGAATCAAAAGATGGATTATGGATGGTTTGAGTGCTTGTCTGTGAGCAGGATGGATCTCATTGAGGCTTCCTCGTTACTCCATAGATAAGGTTAATAGCTTTCCAACGATGGGCATATGCCCTCCTTCTTGATGGATTTTTGCCTAATCCTTCAACATATGGCTAAAACTCATCCAATAATCTTGATGGTCTCCTTGTTTACCCGTTTTTTTGTTGCTAGACAATCTCATAAGAGATGATGACTTTGCTTGGGCTGGCTTAGGTTGGTTGATCCGATTCTTTCCTTTTTGGGCTACTGCGATATTTTTTCTTATTTTGATTTACTTTTTTGCCACCATGACAGGTTGCTGATTTTTAGATTTTTGAACATTGGGGGTGCGATTCTGGTTATGTCCAAATTTTAACCCTTGAGTTTTCAACACTTCCTTTCCTTTAGTTGAATGATTATTTCCATTCTTATTATGATTTATTTGGATTTTTTTTCTTCCCCTAAATGCGATAAAACATTAAAGCAAGATTGTTATTTTTTAGAATTCCCTTCTTTTTAGACTCATGATTTGATTGCTTTCCTCTTCTGGCATTTTTCTTAACAACCATCCAAGTGCCAAAAGGGAAAGGTTGTTGCTGGTCATTATTTTCCATTTGTAGCTGGTTATCTTTTTTATTATCATTAATGTGACTTGCCTTGTTTGAAATGAAAATTTCGTTCACCATCGAATCTTTTTCTGATTGGCTATGGTTCTGGCCCTCACTGTCTAGTGGCTGTCCTGGCAGGCTACTAGTGGGGTTTACTAGTGGTGAATAGGGAGTGTCCTTGACCATAGTGGCTGCAAATGTTCTAGAAGAGATCATCTCCGAGCATTCTTCCTTCCTATGGCCATATCTACTACAAGTGAAGCAAATTAAGTGTAACCCCTTGTACTCCAAAAGGAAGTTTCTTCCTAGAGAAGAAAAGGATGGAACAAGTTATTGCCAGAGATTTACCTGAACACAAATTTGAGCAAATTTTTCTCTTGAATATATAGACGTGTGTCGATCAATTTTTAGTATGGTATCTAAAGAGTTACCCACTATCTAAATGAAGCATCTGTTATAGAGTTTAACAAGTAAGTTTAGGATATGACCTAGATAGCTGCTTTTTGAATTCCCATCTCATGAGGAAAAATAGAAGCCTTCATCTCTGAACCAAAAGATAGTGGTCCTTAATCATCTAGGAGAATTCGAAGAGTTCATATGCATAGTCTTCATAAGCATGAAACCGAATGGTGCACGAAATTGTGATTCACACTTTTCACAACTCCGCACAACTAACCAGCAAGTGCACTGGGTTGTCCAAGTAATACCTTACGTGAGTAAGGGTCGATCCCACAGAGATTGTCGGCTTGAAGCAAGCTATGGTCATCGTGTAAATCTTAGTCAGGCGGATTCAAATGGTTATGAGGTTTTGATAATTCAAAGATAAATAAAACATAAAATAAAATAAAGTTACTTATGTAATTCAATGGTGGGAATTTCAGATAAGCGTTTGGAGATGCTTTGTTGCTTCTGAACTTCTGCTTTCCTGCTGCCTTCTTCCAATCATGCGTGCTCCCTTCCATGGCAAGCTGTATGATCCTCTCGGATGAAAAATACCAGGTACGATCTCTGTACGGCTAATCAATTGTCAAATTTCTCGTCTCGGATGAAAAATACCATGTACAGCTACCGCACGGCTAATCATCTGTCGGTTTTTGCTAGCATCGGAATAGGATCTCTCTATCCTTTTGCACACTGTCACTGCGCCCAACATTCGCAGGTTTGAAGGTCTTCACAGTCATACCTTTCCAGATCCTACTCAAAATACCACAGACAAGGTTTAGACTTTCCAGATCTCAGGAATGCTGCCAATGGTTCTAGCCTATACCACAAAGGTTCTAATCTCAGATTCAGATGCTCTATTGTCAGGAGAGATGATGCAAATCACGGATCAGAGACCCAAGAGAATATACTCTGGCTGTCGTCCAATGACTACGTTGAACATCATGTAGACCGCTTGTGGTTGTCAAGCATGCGGATCTTGGCTAAGCGAGTAATGAAGATAGTGGGTGATTGTCACGGGTCACCCCTTCATTCTAACTAAACTGAATTAAGTACGAGAGTATATCGTGGAGAAGAAGTAAGCGTGAATTGAAAGAGAAACAATAGTACTTGCATTAATTCATGAAGAACAGCAGAGCTCCGCACCTTAATCTATGAGGTGTAAAAACTCCACCGTAGAAAATACATAAGAGAAAAGAGGTCTAGGCATGGCCGTGAGGCCAGCCTCCAAACATGAACAATGGCATAAGCTAGATAATACAATAGTAAAAAGTGCTATTTATACTAAACTAGTTACTAGGGTTTACAAAAAATAAGTAACTAAGTGCAGATAGTGCAGAAATCCGCTTTCGGGGCCCATTTGGTGTGTGCTTGGGTTGAGCATTGAAGCTTTTACGTGCATAGGCCATTCTTGGAGTTAAACGCCAGCTTGGGTGCTAGTTTGGGCGTTTAACTCCAGTTCTGGCGTTTTACGCCAGAAAGTTTTAGGCTGGCTTTTAGCGCTAGTTTGGGCTATCAAATCTCTCGCAAAGTATGGACTATTATATATTTCTGGAAATCCCAGGATGTCTAATTTTCAACGAAATTGAGAGTGCACCAATTGGGCTTCTGTAGCTCCAGAAAATCTACTTCGAGTATAGGAGGTTCAGAATCCAACAGCATCTGCAGTCCTTTTTCAGCCTCTGAATCAGATTTTTGCTCAGGTCCCTCAATTTCAGCCGAAAAATACCTGAAATCATAGAAAAATACACAAACTCATAGTAAATTTCAGAAATGTGATTTTTGCATAAAGACTAATAAAAATATAATAAAAAGTCACTAAAACATACTAAAAACTATGTAAAAACAATGCCAAAAAGGGTATAAATTATCCACTGATCACAACACCAAACTTAAATTGTTGCTTGTCCCCAAGCAACTAAAAAGAAAATAGGATAAAAAGAAGAGAATATATAATAAATTCCAAAAATATCAATGAAAATTAGTTTCAATTAGATGAGCGGGACTAGTAACTTTTTGCTTCTGAACAGTTTTGGCATCTCACTTTATCCTTTGAAGTTCAGAATAATGGGCATCCATAGGAACTTAGAATTCAGATAGTGTTATTGATTCTCCTAGTTCAGTATGTTGATTCTTGAACACAACTACTTTATGAGTCTTGGCCGTGACCCTAAGCATTTTGTTTTCCAGTATTACCACCGGATACATAAATGCCACAGACACATAACTGGGTGAACCTTTTCAGATTGTGACTCGGCTTTGCTAGAGTCCCCAGTTAGAGGTGTCCAGAGCTCTTAAGCACACTGTTTTTGCTTTGGACCACGACTTTAACCGCTCAGTCTCAAGCTTTTCACTTGACACCTTCACGCCACAAGCATATGGTTAGGGACAGCTTGATTTAGCCGCTTAGGCTAGGATTTTATTCCTTTGGGCCCTCCTATCCCTTAATGCTCAAAGCCTTGGATCCTCTTTACCCTTGCCTTTTGGTTAAAGGGTTATTGGCTTTTTCTGCTTGATTTTTCTTTTTCTTTCTTTTTCTTCTCTTTTTTTCTTTATTTTTTTCGCCATTTTTTTTCGCAAACTTTGTGTTTTTCACTGCTTTTTCTTACTTCAAGAATCAATTTTATGATTTTTCATATTATCAATAACATTTATCTTTTTTCATTATTCTTTCAAGATCCAACAATTTTAACATTCATAAACAACAAATTTAAAAATATGTACTGTTCAAACATTCATTCAGAAAATAAAAAGTATTGCCACCACATCAAAATAATTAAGCTAACTTCAAGATGATTTTCGAAATTATGCACTTCTTGTTCTTTTGCAAATAAAAATATTTTTCATTTAAGAAAGGTGCGGAATTCATGGAATAATTCATAGCTTTAAGACATAGACACTAAACACTAATGATCATGTAATGAAGACACAAACATAGACAAAACATAAAGCATAAAAAAACGAAAAACAGAAAAATAAAAACAATGAAATTAAAGAACGGGTCCACCTTTTCGACAGCGGCTAGTTCTTCCTCTTGAAGATCCTATGGAGTGCTTGAGCTCCTCTATGTCTCTTCTTTGCCTTTGTTGCTCCTCTCTCATGGCCTTTTGGTCCTCTCTAGAGTGTTGTGCTTTAGCTTCTCTTAGCTTCCTCTTCAGAGTCCTTTCAGGTTCAGGATCAGCTTCAACAAGAATGTCTTTATTCTTATTCCTGCTCATATGAAAAAGAAGAGAACAGAAAAGAAGAAGAATCCTCTATGTCACAGTATAGAGATTCCTTTATGTGAGTAGAAGAAGAGAAGAATAGAAGAATGAGGTAGAGAGAGAATAAGAAGAATTCGAACACAGAGAGAGGGAGAGGGTTCGAATTATGAGTAGAAGAGAAGTGTTAGTAGATAAATAAAATAAAATAGAAAGAGATGAGAGAGGGAGTATTCGAATTTTAAGAAGAGGGAGAAGGAAAATATTTTTATTTTTATTTAATTAATTATGTTAGAATTCGAAAATTTAAGAAAAGAAATAAAAGCAAATTGAAAACTAAATAAATTAATTAATTAAAAAGATTTTTTTTTAAAAAAAATGTTAGTTAGTTTTCGAAATTAATGAGAGAGAGAAGTAGTTAGGTGGTTTTGAAAAAGATAAGAAATAGTAAACTTTTTAAAATCAAACAAAAAGTCAAGTAGTTAATTGAAAAAGATTTAAAAATAAATTTTGAAAAGATAAGAAGTTAGAAAAAGATTTTGAAATTAAATTTTGAAAAAGATATGATTGAAATTTATTTTGAAAAAGATTTGAAAGAGAAATTAAAAAGATTTGAGAAATAGTAAGTTTTTAAAATTAAAACAAACAAATCAAACAAGTAATTAGTTGAAAAAGATTTGAAAATCAATTTTGAGAAGATAAGAAGTTAGAAGAAGATTTTGAAATTAGAGTTTTGAAAAAGATATGATTTGAAATTTATTTTGAAAAAGATTGAAAAGAAAATTAAAAAGATTTGATTTTTAAAATTAAAGTTGATGACTTGACTAACAAGAAACTAAAAGATATGATTCTAGAATTTAAAGGTTGAACCTTTCTTAACAGGAAAGTAACAAACCTGAAATTTTTGAATCAAAACATTAAATGTTAGCAATAATTTCGAAAATTATGAAGTAAAAATAAGAAAAAAATTTTGAAAATTAATTTTAAAATTTTTGAAAACATTAAAAAAAAAGATTTTGAAAAATTTTAAGAAAGAATTTTTGAAAAGATAAGAAGTTAGAAAAAGATTTTGAAATTAAATTTTGAAAAAGATATGATTGAAATTTATTTTGAAAAAGATTTGAAAGAGAAATTAAAAAGATTTGAGAAATAGTAAGTTTTTAAAATTAAAACAAACAAATCAAACAAGTAATTAGTTGAAAAAGATTTGAAAATCAATTTTGAGAATTTTGAGAGTTAGAAGAAGATTTTGAAATTAGAGTTTTGAAAAAGATATGATTTGAAATTTATTTTGAAAAAGATTGAAAAGAAAATTAAAAAGATTTGATTTTTAAAATTAAAGTTGATGACTTGACTAATAAGAAACTAAAAGATATGATTCTAGAATTTAAAGGTTGAACCTTTCTTAACAGGAAAGTAACAAACTTGAAATTTTTGAATCAAAACATTAAATATTAGCAATAATTTCAAAAATTATGAAGTAAAAATAAGAAAAAGATTTTGAAAATTAATTTTAAAATTTTTGAAAACATTAAAAAAAAAATGAAAAAGATTTTGAAAAATTTTAAGAAAGAATTCGAAAATATTAAAAGAAAAATGAAAAAGATTTGATTTTGAAAAAGATTTGGAAAGATAGAATTTTTAAATTAAAATTTTGACTTGATTAACAAGAAACAACTAAATTTTAAAAATTTTTGACCAAGTCAACTCAAAATTTCGAAAATTTATGAGTAGAATAAGGGAAAGATATTATTTTTGATTTTTTTGAATTAATGAAGAAAGAGAAAAACAACAAAATAACACAAAATATGAAAATTTAAGATCAAAACAAATAATGTATGCAAGAACACTTTGAATGTCAAGATGAACACCAAGAACACTTTGAAGATCATGATGAACATTAATAACATATTTTTGAAAAAATTTAAGAAAAGAAAGACATGCAAGACACCAAACTTAAAAATTTTTGACTTTTAAACATAATGAATTCGAAAATGCACAAGAAAAACAAGAAAAGACACAAAACAAGAAAATTTAAAGATCAAACAAGGAAAATCATCAAGAACAACTTGAAGATCAATGAAGAACACAATGCATATATTTTCGAAAATTAAAGAAAAATTAAAACATGCAATTGACACCAAACTTAAAATTTGACACTAGACTCAAACAAGAAACATAAAAATTTTTTTGGTTTTTATGATTTTATTAAAAAATTTTTTTGTACTTTTTTTCGAAATTAAAAATAAAAAGCTTAAACATAAAATAAAATTACCCAATCTAAGCAACAAGATGAACCGTCAGTTGTCCAAACTCGAACAATCCCCGGTAATGGCGCCAAAAACTTGGTGCACGAAATTGTGATTCACACTTTTCACAACTCCGCACAACTAACCAGCAAGTGCACTGGGTCGTCCAAGTAAAACCTTACGTGAGTAAGGGTCGATCCCATGGAGATTGTCGGCTTGAAGCAAGCTATGGTCATCCTGTAAATCTTAGTCAGGCGGATTCAAATGGTTATGAGGTTTTAATAATTAAAAGATAAATAAAACATAAAATAAAATAAAGTTACTTATGTAATTCATCGGTGGAAATTTCATATAAGCGTTTGGAGATGCTTTGTTGCTTCTGAATCTCTGCTTCACAGCTGCCTTCTTTCAATCATGCGTCCTCCCTTCCATGGCAAGCTGTATGATCTTCTCGGATGAAAAATACCAGGTACGATCTCTGTACGGCTAATCAACTGTCGGATTTCTCGTCTCGGATGAAAAATACCATGTACAGCTACCGCACGGCTAATCATCTGTCGGTTCCTGCTAGCGTCATAATAGGATCTCTCTATCCTTTTGCACACTATCACTGCGCCCAACATTTGCAGGTTTGAAGCTTGTCACAGTCATCCCTTCCCAGATCCTATTCGGAATACCACAGACAAAGTTTAGACTTTCCGGATCTCAGGAATGCTGCCAATGGTTCTAGCCTATACCATGAAGGTTCTAATCTCAGATTCGGATGCTCTGTTGTCAGGAGAGACAATGCGAATCACGGATCAGAGACCCAAGAGAATATACTCCGGCTGTCGTCCAATGACTACGTTGAACATCATGTAGACCGCTTGTGGTTGTCAGGCACGCAGATATTGGCTAAGCGAGTAATGAAGATAGTGGGTGATTGTCACGAGTCACCCCTTCATTCAGACTTAATTGAATTAAGTACGAGAGTATATCTTGGAGAAGAAGTAAGCGTGAATTGAAAGAGAAACAATAGTACTTGCATTAATTCATGAAGAACAGCAGAGCTTCGCACCTTAATCTATGAGGTGTAGAAACTCCACCGTAGAAAATACATAAGAGAAAAGAGGTCTAGGCATGGCCATGAGGCCAGCCTCCAAACGTGAACAATGGCATAAGCTAGATAATACAATAGTAAAAAGTGCTATTTATACTAAACTAGTTACTAGGGTTTACAGAAAATAAGTAACTAAGTGCAGATAGTGCAGAAATCAACTTCCGGGGCCCACTTGGTGTGTGCTTGGGCTGAGCATTGAAGCTTTCACGTGCATAGGCCATTCTTGGAGTTAAATGCCAGCTTGGGTGCCAGTTTGGGCGTTTAACTCCAGTTTTGGCATTTTACGCCAGAAAGTTTTAGGCTGGCTTTTAGCGCCAGTTTGGGCCATCAAATCTTGGACAAAGTATGAACTATTATATATTGCTGGAAAGCCCAGTATGTCTACTTTCTAACGTAATTGAGAGTGCACCAATTGGGCTTCTGTAGCTCCAGAATATCCACTTCGAGTATAGGAGGGTCAGAATCCAACAGCATCTGCAGTCCTTTTTTAGCCTCTGAATCAGATTTTTGCTCAGGTCCCTCAATTTCAGCCAGAAAATACCTGAAATCACAGAAAAATACACAAACTCATAGTAAAGTCCAGAAATATTATTTTTGCATAAAAACTAATAAAAATATAATAAAAAGTAACTAAAACATACTAGAAACTTTGTAAAAAGAATGCCAAAAAGGGTATAAATTATCCGCTTATCACCGAACTAGGAAGAAGTTTCTCTCAAGATCTGTTACATTGACAGTCCCTTGCTTCGCCTATCTTCTGGCTACTTATCTTTCCATGAAAGGAAGGCTGATTTTCTTACCCAATGGCTTAACAATAAGAGAGAATTTCCATGGTCTACACCATTCATCATATTTCTCTAGGGACACTTTGATAACAGGTTTGGGATTGAAGGGAGCTAGTGACTCATCCATGTATCTTTCCATCTCGAAGTCAGATTCATATTCTTCTGTAACCATTTGAACAATTTCTTCAGGATCCAGGGTATCCCCAAGTCCGTTCGCCATAACCATATCCTTATAAGAAGCTTTAGTGCCACTCTCTCGAGTAACGATTTTAAAAAGAGCCTTTGGATCTATAGGCTGGTCTGTTTGGACGTCCTCCATGGCAGATTCTTCCTCCAAAATATCTTCAACTACCCCTTCCATGGGAGGCTCTTCTTCCTTTGTTGCATTCATCTTCACTTTTTTGCGCTTTTGTCCTTCAGGTCCTCCGGCTCTTGAGATCGTTTTTCAAACTCGTTAGAGGTGTTTCAAAGCGTATACATTTCTTTTTTTGTCAAATTTTTTGTATTTTTAATTTTTTTCTATAATTTTCGTTATAATATATAGTAATAACGACAAATATATAATTATCGTAAAATCGTAAATATGACATATAGTGATTGTTCAAACCTGGGCCTACACATTATAAGCCCAACCCACTTCGTTTTTGACAATACAAGTCACGCATAAAATTGGGCCTACCAAGATCGGCCCAATTACTCCAAAACCACTATAGCAGGCCTAGTCTAATAAGGTCAGACTAGGCTAGGTCTAAGTCCCTGAAACCCGAACCCTATCCGACATGTGGAGAAAGTTAAGCACTCCTCCCACTATTTCGGTTACCACCTCTAAGTGGTAATCACCCTGAACACAACTAACTTAAACATTGGAGTTCTTTGTAGGTACCCCCAACCACCGTCCAGTCAAGGATGTCGGACCAACTGCCGTACCGACTCCTAAGCCGGAACCCACATCAAAGGGCATTTGGAGCCCACATCTAAAGCCCAAATTCACCTTGGTTTCAAGTAACACTTTGAAACAGTGACCTATTTGTTATTGCCATTAAAAATAAATTTTATTATAGTGGTCCTAACACATGTTTTCCATTATTATTATAATTATTGTTGTTGTTGTTGATTTTAAATAATATATTTATTCTTTTGTAAATATTTTATTATATTTTAGGGAAAATATATACGATATTATGTAAATTATAACGATTTGTATAATTTACTCTAAAGTAACCGTTTATCAAGGATGTATTAGAGGTGTCATAAGATTAAATTTTCAACATTTTCTATGTCTAATTAAATTTCCAAATTTAAATTCTCTAATAGATCCATTATTATAAACTTGAAAGCTTTTTCAATTTTTCCATAATAAGAATTAGTAACGACTCCCATATTTTAAAATGTTTCTGCCACACTCTCATCATGATATGTTGTGACAGTTATGTTAAGAATATTTATGCCAAAATTAAAATATAATTAAAAATATTTAAATTTGATAGTGATGTGACTATTATAACTCGGTCAAAACATTATAACTCAGGTATAAACACTATAGTTTGGTCATAAAAATACCAAAATGTATAATAACATTCTAAAACGTTATCATTTCTCATTTAAACAAGATTCTTCGAATTGTAACTGAATACATCTCATCCCAAATATAAGAAAGGGTAAGAAAATTGTTTAGACACATTGCAATTTGCAAAGCATATTATTCACTTACTAACTTTAGCATCTGAGTGCCTTTTGCAGGTGCCCACCCCCTATTCTCTAATTGTGGAAGTATAATTCATCTTGATGGAAAAGTTTCCAGTTACTCATCGATAAACGAGCTGTACAATGGCCAACCTCCATAAGAACAATTGGTGCCCATCGTGGGCCCAGAAATAAAAATCCTTTTTTCTTTAGGTCCCAAAATTTTCAAATCTTCCTATGACTGACCAACTTCCTCCCACACCATCCAAACTTCTTCAGATGGAAACGGAGTTACAACAAGCTAATCAGCGCATGGTAGAAGAAAATCAAAGAATGGAAAATCATATAGTTGAGCTAACCAATGCTCGGATTGAAAATAATAATGATCACAATGAGCAACCAGAAGATGATGAGGAAAATTCTAATCCGACACACGTCTCTAAAACTCAACAACCAGAGAGAGATCAATAAAACAATAAAGATAACAAATCAGACAACGCAGTTGGACCATTCACAACAAAGGTCATGAATTTTTAATTGCCCAGAAACTTTGCATTACGAATGACACTCACTCCTTACAATGGCATGGGAGATCCTAAAAAGCACATAAAAAAGTTCTGTTCTATGATGATAATAAACGGTGCCTCTGATCTCATTTTATGTCGTTGTTTTCCTACTTTTTTAGACGGTCCTGCACTTGATTGGTTTTTCTCTTTGACTACAGATTCTATCTCACGCTTTTATGAGCTTGCCAAATCATTTGAAGATCTGTTCGCTGCATCTTCCATATATTTACATGACTCTGATTATCTGAACATGATCAGGCAAGGACAGCATGAAAGTTTATGAGAGTATATTACTTGCTTCACCAAAGTAGCGATGAGCATCCCAAACCTTCATCCAGAGGTGTACCTACATACTATTAAGAGTGGGCTTCGTCTAGGAAATTTCCAAGAAGCCATCACAGTGACTAAAACCAGAACCTTGGCTGAGATTCGCGAGAAAGCCAAGGGTCAAATGGAGATTAAGGAGCTACGCCAAGCTCGGAGGTCAGAAAAAAGCACATGGTTAGGGACAGCTTGGTTTAGCCGCTTAGGCCAGGATTTTATTCCTGTGGGCTTTCCTATCCACTGATGCTCAAAGCCTTGGATCCTTTTTATTTTACCCTTGCCTTTTGGTTTAAAGGGCTATTGGCTTTTTCTGCTTGCTTTTTCTTTTTCTTTTCTTCTTTTTTTTTTCGCCATTTTTTTCTGCAAGCTTTTCACTGTTTTTTCTTGCTTCAAGAATCAATTTTATGATTTTTCAGATTATCAAATAACATTTTTCCTTTTCCATCATTTTTTCAAGAGCCAACAATTTTAACATTCATAAACAACAATTTCAAAAATATGCACTGTTCAAGTATTCATTCAGAAGAACAAAAAGTATTGCCACCACATCAAAATAATTAACCTGTTTTAAAATTCAAAATTCATGTACTTCTTTTTCTTTTTGCAATTAAAAATATTTTTCATTTAAGAAAGGTGATGGATTCATATTCATAGCTTTTAGGCATAGACACTTAGACACTAGTGATCATGTAATAAAGACACAAACATAGATAAACATAAAGCATAAAAATTCGAAAAACAGAAAATAAAGAACAAGGAGATTAAAGAACGGGTCCACCTTAGTGATGGCGGCTAGTTCTTCCTCTTGAAGATCTTATGGAGTGCTTGAGCTCCTCAATGTCTCTTCCTTACCTTTGTTTCTCCTCTCTCATGACTCTTTGATCTTCTCTAATTTCATGAAGGAGGATGGAATGCTCTTGGTACTCCACCCTTAGTTGTCCCATATTGGAACTTAATTCTCCTAGGGAGGTATTAATTTGCTCCCAATAGTTTTGTGGAGGAAAATGCATCCCTTGAGGTATCTCAGGAATTTCATGATGAGGAATTTCCTTATGCTCTTGTCCATGAGTGGGATCTCTTGTTTGTTCCATCCTTTTCTTAGTGATGGGCTTGTCCTCATTGATGAGGATGTCTTCCTCTATGTCAATTCCAGCTGAATTGCAGAGATGACAAATGAGATGAGGGAAGGTTAACCTTACCAAGATAGAAGACTTGTCCGCCACCTTGTAGAGTTCTAGGGATATAACCTCATGAACTTCTACTTCCTCTCTAATCATGATGCTATGGATCATGATAGCCCGGTCTATAGTAACTTCAGACCGGTTGCTAGTGGGAATGACTGAGCATTGGATGAACTCCAACCATCCCCTAGCCACAGGCTTGGGGTCATGCCTTCTTAGTTGAACCGGCTTCCCTCTTGAATCTCTCTTCCATTGAGCGCCCTCTTCACAAATATCTATGAGGACTTAGTCCAACCTTTGATCAAAGTTGACCCTTCTAGTGTAGGGGTGTACATCTCCTTGCATCATTGGCAAGTTGAATGCCAACCTTACATTTTTCGGACTGAAATCTAAGTATTTTCCCCGAACCATTGCAAGCTAATTCTTTGGATTCAGGTTCATACTTTGATCATGGTTCTTGGTGATCCATGCATTGGCATAGAACTCTTGAACCATTAAGATTCTGACTTGTTGAATGGGGTTGGTGAGAACTTCCCAACCTCTTCTTCGAATCTCATGTCGGATCTCCGGATATTCACCCTTTTTGAGCTTGAAAGGGACCTCGGGGATCACCTTCTTCTTGGCCACAACTTCATAGAAGTGGTCTTGATGCACCCTTGAGATGAATCTCTCCATCTCCCATGACTTAGAGGTGGAAGCTTTTGCCTTCCCTTTCCTCTTTCTAGAGGTTTCTCCGGCCTTTGGTGCCATAAATGGTTATGGAAAAAAAAGCAACGCTTTTACCATACCAAACTTAGAAGTTTTACTCGTCCTCGAGCAAAAGAAGAAAGAAGAGAGTAAAGGAAAAAGAAATAGAGGAGATGGAGGTGGGTTAGTGTTTCGGCCAAGGGAGAGAAGTAATGTTTAAGATGTGGGAAAATGAAGGGGTGAAGATGGGTTTATATAGGAGTGAGGAGAGGGTAAGGTTCGGCCATGTATGGGTGGGTTTGGGAGGGAAAGTGGTTTGAATTTGAATGGTGAGGTAGGTGGGGTTTATGATGGATGGATGTGAATTGGTGAAGGGTTATGGAGAAGAGGGTAGGATTTGATAGGTGAAGGGTTTTTGGGGAAGAGTATTATGAAAAGGTGTAAAGAAGAGAGAGAGTGGGTTGAGGTTGGTGGGGATCCTGTGGGGTCCACAGATCCTGAGGTGTCAAGGATTTCTCATCCCTGCACCAATTAGGCTTGCAAAACGCCCTTTGCTGCCAATCCTGGCGTTAACGCCAGGTTGCTACCCATTTCTGGCGTTTAACGCCAGCTTCTTGCCCTTTTCTGGCGTTAAACGCCAGTCTAGTGCCCATTTCTAGCGTTAAACGCCCAGAATGGTGCCAAACTGGGCATTTAACGCCCATTCTGCTGCCCTTACTGGCGTTTAAACGCAAGTAGCTTTCTCCTCCAGGGTGTGCTGTTTTTCATCCTATTTTTCAGTTTGTTTTTGCTTTTTCAATTGTTTTTGTGACTTCACATGATCATCAACCTACAAAAAGCATAAAATAACAATGGAAAATAGAAATTTGACATAGATAAGTAAAATTGGGTTGCCTCCCAATAAGCGTTTCTTTAATGTCAATAGCTTGACAGTGGGCTCTCATGGAGTCTCACAGATACTCAGAGCATGATGATGGCCTCTCAACACCAAACTTAGAGTTTGGTTGTGGCCTCCCAACACTAAACTTAGAATTTGAATTTGGGGATTTTGTTTGACTCTGCATTGAGAGAAGCTTTTCATGCTTCCTTTCCATGGTTACAGAGGGAGATCCTTGAGCTTTAAACACAAGGAAGTCCTCATTCACTTGAAGGACCAGTTCTCCTCTGTCAACATCAATCACAACTTTTGCTGTGGTTAGGAAGGGTCTGCCAAGGATGACGGATTCATCCATACACTTTCCAGTGTCCAGGATTATGAAATCAGCAGGGATGTAGTTGCCTTCAACCTTTACCAAGATATCCTCTACAAGTCCATAAGCCTGTTTCCTTGAATTGTCTGCCATCTCTAGTGAGATTCTTGCAGTTTGTACCTCAAGGATTCCTAGCTTCTCCATTATAGAGAGAGACATGAGGTTTATGCTTGACCCTAGGTCACACAGAGCCTTCTCAAGGGTCATGGTGCCTATGGTACAATATATTGAGAACTTTCCAGGATCTTGTCTCTTCAGAGGTAATTTCTGCCTAGTCAAGTCATCCAGTTCTTTGGTGAGTAAGGGAGGTTCATCCTCCCAAGTCTCATTACCAAATAGCTTGGCATTTAGCTTCATGATTGCTCCAAGGTACTTAGCAACTTGTTCTTCAGTAACGTCTTCATCCTCTTCAGAGGAAGAATACTCATCAGAGCTTATGAATGGCAAAAGTAAATTCAATGGAATCTCTATGGTCTCAGTGTGAGCCTCAGATTCCCATGGTTCCTCATTAGGGAACTCCTTGGAGGCCAGTGGATGTCCATTGAGGTCTTCCTCAGTGGAGATCCCTGCCTCTTCCTCCTCTCAGGTTCGGCTGTGTGGGGTATGTTGATGGCCTTGCACTATCCTTTTGGATTATCTTCTGTATTGCTTGGAAGAGTACTAGGAGGGAGTTCAATAACTTTCTTGCTCAGCTGACCCACTTGTGCCTCCAAATTTCTAATGGAGGACCTTGTTTCAGTCATGAAACTTTGAGTGGTTTTAATTAGATCAGAGACTACAGTTGCTAAGTTAGAGTGGCTCTGCTTAGAATTCTCTATCTGTTGCTGAGAAGATGATGAAAAAGGCTTGCTATTGCTAAACCTATTTCTTCCACCATTATTATTGTTGAAGCCTTGTTGAGGCCTTTGTTGATCCTTCCATGAGAGGTTTGGATGATTTCTCCATGAAGGATTATAGGTGTTTCCATAGGATTCTCCCATGTAATTCACCTCTTCCATTGCTGGGTTTTCAGGATCATAAGCTTCTTCTTCAGATGAAGCTTCTTTGGTACTGCCTGTTGCTGCTTGCATTCCAGACAGACTCTGAGAAATCATATTGACTTGTTGAGTCAATATTTTGTTCTGAGCCAATATGGCATTCAGAGTATCAATCTCAAGAACTCCTTTCATATGATTTGTCCCATTATTCACAGGATTTCTTTCAGAAGTATACATGAATTGGTTATTTGCAACCATTTCAATGAGTTCCTGAGCTTCTGCAGGTGTCTTCTTCAGATGAAGAGATCCTCTAGCAGAGTTGTCCAATGACATCTTGGACAGTTCAGATAGACCATCATAGAAAATACCTATGATGCTCCATTCTGAAAGCATGTCAAAAGGACACCTTCTAATCAATTGCTTGTATCTTTCCTAGGCTTCATAGAGGGATTCACCTTCCTTTTGTCTGAAGGTTTGGACTTTCACTCTTAGCTTGCTCAATTTTTAAGGTGGAAAGAATTTTGCCAAGAAGGCATTGACTAGCTTTTTCCAAGAGTTTAGGCTTTCTTTAGGTTGTGAATCCAACCATGTTCTAGCTCTGTCTCTTACAGCAAAGGAAAAAAGCATAAGTCTATAGACCTCGGGATCAACCCCATTAGTCTTGACAGTGTCACAGATTTGCAAGAATTCAGCTAAGAATTGGTGAGGATCTTCTAATGGAAGTCCATGAAACTTGCAATTCTGTTGCATTAGAGAAACTAATTGAGGCTTAAGCTCAAAGTTGTTTGCTCCAATGGCAGGGATTGAGATGCTTCTCCCATAGAAGTCAGGAATAGGTGCAGTAAAGTCACCAAGCACCTTCCTTGCATTGTTGGCATTGTTGTTATTTTCGGCTGCCATGGCTTCTTTTTGTTTGAAACTTTCTGTTAGGTCCTCTATAGAGAGTTGTACTTTAGCTTCTCTTAGCTTTCTCTTCAAGGTCCTTTCAGGTTCAGGATCAGCTTCAACAAGAATGCCTTTGTCCTTGCTCATGCTCATATGAAAAGAGAGGAGAAGAAAATATGGAATCCTCTATGTCACAGTATAGAGATTCCTTGAGGTGTCAGAGGAAAATAAAAATAGAAGGATGAGGTAGAGAAGAGAGAATTCAAACTTATCAAAAAGGATAGAGTTCGAATTGTACATTGAGGAGGAGTGTTAGTCCATAAATAGAAGGATGTGAGAAGAGGGGAAGAATTTTCAAAAATAAAGTAAAAATATTTTGAAATAATTAAAAGAAATTTAAAAATTTGATTGATGATTTTCGAAAACTAAGATTGGGAAAGAAATTAAGTGATTTTTTTTTTTGGGAAAAGATTTTGAAATTAGAAATCAAAAAGATATGATTGAAACTTAATTTTGAAAAAGATGTGATTGAAAAGATATGATTGAGAATATATGATTGAGAATCAAATTTAAAAGAAGAAAGTCTTTAAAATTAAAGTTGATTACTTGACTAACAAGAAATTAAAAGATATGATTCTAGAATTAAAACTTTTGATTTGTTCTTAATAGGCAAGTAACAACTTGAAAATTTTGAATTAAATCACTAATTGTATCAAGGATTTTCGAAAATAGTAATAAATAAAAAAATTGAAAAGAAATTGATTTTGAAAAGATATGATTGAAAAGATATGACTTGAAAAAAAATTTGATTTTGAAAAATTATGAAAATTTGAAAAAAATTTGAATTAAAAACAAAATCTTCCCTCTAGTGTCCTCCTGGCGTTAAACGTCCAGAATGGCATCCATTCTGGCGTTTAACGTCCAAAATGCTACCTTTTTGGGCGTTTAACGCCTAGCCAGGTACCCTGGCTGGCGTTTAAATGCCAGTTTTCCTTCCTTACTGGGCGTTTTGAACGCCCAGCTTTTTCTGTGTAATTCTTCTGCTGAATGTTCTGAATCTTCAATTCTCTGTATTATTGACTTGAAAAGACATAATTTTAAATTTTTTTTGAATTTTTAATGATGAGAAACAATAATAAAAAGAATGCAACAAAGATCAAATAAACAATGCATGCAAGACACCAAACTTAGAAGTTTGTATACGAAGGACTATAATAATTTGAAAATGCATGTAAGAAACAACAAAAGACACAAAATAAGAGAAATTAAAGATCAGAGCAATGAAATCATCAAGAACAGCTTGAAGATCAATGAAGAACATAATGCATATATTCGAAAAATGAAAGAAGAATAAAGACATGCATTTGACACCAAACTTAAAAATTGACACTTGACTCAAACAAGAAACACAAAATATTTTTGGTTTTTATGATTTTATAAATTTTTTTGTGATTTTTCGAAAATTATATGGAAAAAGAGAAAAAAGACTTCAAAATTCTTAATGAGAATTCCAGGAATCATGCAATGATAGTCTAAAACTCCGGTCCAGGAATTAGACATGGCTTACTAGCCAGCCAAGCTTTCAGTAAAAGCTTCGATCCAAAACACTAGACATGGCCAATGGCCAGCCAAGCTTTAGCAAATCATTACGTTCAACAGCAAGATTGATAGAAATCAACAAGCCCTTGTGATGATAAGTTGAAACCTCGGTCCAAAAGATTAGACATGGCTTCTCAGCCAGCCAGACTTCAACAAATCATCATGAAACTCTAGAATTCATTCTTAAAAACTCTGAAGAACATAATAGAAATAACATATTTTTTTTTGAAATTTTTCGAAAATAAAAAGTAAAAAGCTTAAACATAAAATAAAATTACCTAATCTGAGCAACAAGATGAACCGTTAGTTGTCCAAACTTGAACAATCCCCGGCAACGGCGCCAAAAACTTGGTGCACGAAATTGTGATCATCAATGGCGCCAACAACTTGGTACGCACAATTGTAATCTCAACTCTTTATCACAATTCCGCACAACTAACCAGCAAGTGCACTGGGTTGTCCAAGTAATAAACCTTACGTGAGTAAGGGTTGATCTCACGGAGACTGTCGGCTTGAAGCAAGCCATGGTCATCTTGTAAATCTCAGTCAGGCAGATTCAAATGGTTATGGAGAATTGATAATTAAAAGATAAATAAAATATAAAATAAAGATAGAGATACTTATGTAATTCATTGGTGAGAATTTCAGATAAGCGTATGAAGATGCTTTGTTCCTTCTGAACCTCTGCTTTCCTATTGCCTTCTTCCAATCATTCATACTCCTTTCCATGGCAAGCTTTATGTTGGGCATCACCATTGTCAATGGCTACTTTCCGTCCTCTCAGTGAAAATGTTCCAAATGCGCTGTCACCGCACGACTAATCATCTGTCGGTTCTCGATCATGTTGGAATAGGATCCATTGATCCTTTTGCGTCTGTCACTACACCCAATACTCGTGAGTTTGAAGCTCGTCACAGGCATCCCTTCCCAGATCCTACTCAGAATACCACAGACAAGGTTTAGACTTTTCAGATCTCAGGAATGGCCGCCAATAATTCTAGCCTATACCACGAAGGTTCTAATCTTAGATTAGAAACCCAAGAGATACACATTCAAGCTATTGCAAGTAGAACAAAGGTAGTTGTCAGGCACGTGTTCATAGGTGAGAATGATGATGAGTGTCACGGATCATCACATTCATCAGGTTAAAGAACGAGTGTATATCTTAGAGAAGAATTAGGATTGAGTTGAATAGAAAAACAATAGTACTTTGCATTAACTCATGAGGAACAGCAGAGCTCCACACCTTAATCTATGGTGTGTAGAAACTCTACCATTGAAAATACATAAGAACAAAAGGTCTAGGCATGGCCAAATGGCCAGCCTCCCAAAGCGTAAATATACAAGTTCCAAGATGAAAAGTATGATCAAGTGTCTAAAATACAATAGCAAAAGGTCCTATTTGTAGAAAACTAGTAACCTAGAGTTTACAGAAATGAGTAAATGATGTAGAATCCACTTCCGGGCCCACTTGGTGTGTGCTTGGGCTGAGCATTGAATCTTTCACGTGTAGAGACTTTTCTTCGAGTTAAACGCCAGCTTTTGTGCCAGTTTGGGCGTTTAACTCCAGCTTTTATTCCAGTTCTGGCGTTTTGACGCCAGAATTTCTATGCTGACTTGGAACGCCGGTTTGGGCCATCAAATCTTGGGCAAAGTATGGACTATTATATATTGCTGGAAATCCCACGATGTCTACTTTCCAAAGCAATTGAGAGCGCACCAATTGAGTATCTGTAGCTCCAGAAAATCTACTTCGAGTGCAGGAAGGTCAGAATCCAATAGCATCTGCAGTCATTTTTCAGCCTCTGAATCAGATTTTTGTTCAGGTCCCTCAGTTTCAGCCAGAAAATACATGAAATCACAGAAAAACACACAAACTCATTGTAAAGTCTAGAAATGTGATTTTTATTTAAAAACTAATAAAAACATAATAAAACTAACTAAAATATACTAAAAATATACTAAAAACAATGCCAAAAAGCGTATAAATTATCCGCTCATCACTGCCTGTTAAACTTCTTGGGAATGGACCTTATAGCCTTGTAATTTACAATATCTGTAAACCAAGGTGCTGTCCCGACGGCATAGAGTTGCTCATCTGAAAATGTTTTGGATATGTCAGTGGAGGGAGGAGAAGTCCCTGCCACTGGTTCAATCCGAGATAAGTGGTCAGCCACTTGGTCTTCTGTACCCTTTCTGTCTCTAATTTCTATATCAAACTCTTGCAGAAGTAGTACCCATCTTATGAGCCTGGGCTTAGAATCATGCTTAGTGGGTAGATACCTTAAAGCAGCATGGTCAGTGTAGATAATGACCTTAGATCCTACTAGATAGGATCTAAACTTGTCAATGGCATAAACCACTGCAAGTAATTCCTTTTCTATAGTGGTATAGTTCTTCTATGCATGATTTAGAACACGACTGACGTAATAAATAATATGCAGAAGCTTGTCATGTCTCTGCCCCAGAACTGCGCCAATGGCATGGTCACTGCATCACACATCAGTTCGAATTGTAAGTCCCAGTTAGGTGCAGGGATCATAGGCGCAGTGATAAGCTTAGCTTTCAGAGTCTCAAAGGCCTGTAGACACTCTTGGTCAAAGACAAATGGAGTGTCAGTGGTTAATAAATTACATAGAGGTTTTACGATTTTTGAAAAATCTCTTATAAACCTTCTGTAGAATCCTTCGTGTCCAAAGAAACTTTAGATTCCTTTGACATTACTGGGTGGTGGCAATCACTCAATCACCTCCACCTTAGCTTGATCCACTTCTATTTCCTTGCTTGAAATCCGGTACCCAAGAACAATGCCTTCAGTTACCATGAAGTAGCATTTTTCCAAGTTCAAAACTAGGTTTGTCACTTGGCATCTCTTCAGAACTAGGGCCAAATGGTCAAAGCAGGATTCAAATGAATCTCCAAAGACAGAGAAGTCATCCATGAACACTTCAAGGAACGTCTCTATCATATCAGAGAAGATGGAGAGCATACATCTCTGGAAGGTGGCAGGTGCATTGCATAGGCCAAATGGCATTCGCCTATAGGCAAACACGCCATATGGGCATGTGAATGCTATCTTCTCTTGATCCTATGGATCCACTGCTATTTGATTGTACCCGGAATATCCATCCAAGAAGCAATAAAAAGCATGCCCTGCTAGTCTCTCTAGAATTTGATCAATAAATGGTAAAGGAAAATGATTCTTTCTGGTGGCGTTATTGAGCCTTCTATAGTCAATGCACATACGCCACCCTATAACTATCCCTGTAGGAATCAGTTCATTCTTTTCATTATGAACCAATGTCATGCCTCTCTTTTTGGGAACAACTTGGACAAGGGTCACCCAGGGCTGTCAGAGATGGGATAAATAATCCCAGCCTCCCAGAGCTTAGTGACTTCCTTCTGCACTGCTTCCTTCATAGCTGGATTCAGTCACCTTTGTGGTTGCACCACTGGTTTGGCATCATCCTCTAGTAGAATTTTATGCATGTATCGGGTTGGGCTAATGCCCTTAAGGTCACTTAGGCTACGTTTGTTTACAGAGACAGGACACTAAGACATGGACACAGAGACACAAAATCATGTTTGGAAGAGAAGACATGGACAAAGACAGTGTGTCCAAAGGCACTGAATTAGTGTATTTTGTGTCCATCCTGATAAGAAGGACACGGGGACACTAACAAGGGACACGACTTATTTTTCATTCTTTTTTTCATTAATTTTGTTAATTTTTCATAATTATATTTTTTTATTATTATATTTTTCATCTCAAATTTTTTTATTGAAAAAAAATGAGAATAAATTATATTTTCATAATTTGTTCTAGTGTGTTTTGAGCACTTGAATTAGTGCTTCTTCTTCCTGTGGCTCTAGGGCAGAGCTTATGATCACAAGATAAGTGTCTCCATCTCCTAGAAATGCATATTTCAGGGAGGATGGTAATGGCTTGAGCTCAGACTTTGGAGGCTTATCATCTTCTTTAGGATCACTTAAAGTCTCTTATATTTTATCTGCTACCTCCAACTCGAGCTGGGCATCATAGAAGATTTCATCTAGTTCTTCCTCGAGTCTTGTAATGCACTCCTCTGGGGTGTCTAGATGCTGCATGGCTTTGACAGCATTTAGCACATATTCATGCTCATTGACTCTCAGGGTTACTTTCCCTTTCTGAACATCAATGAGGGTCCTTCCTATAGCTAGAAAGGGTCTTCCTAGGATAAGAGATGCACTTTTGTGCCCATCCATATCCAACACCACAAAGTCAGTGGAAAAAGTAAAGGGTCCAACCCTAACAATAATATCTTCAACCATGCCTGATAGGAGTTTAATTGAATCATCAGCAAGTTGGAGACATATACGAGTTAGTTTGACTTCATGAGTCAAGCAGAGCTTCTTTACTAATGAAGCAGGTATTTGGTTGATGCTTGCTCCGAGATCGTATAGGGATGTCCTTTTGCAAGCATTTCCTAGAGTGCATGGTATCATAAAGCTCCCAGAATCCTTAAGTTTGAATGACTGCATTGTATTCTTTAGTGAGGAGGATTGTTTCTGCCTCTCTCCAATCCTTCTTATGACTTAAGATATCCTTCATGAACTTAGAATAAGAAGGTATCTGTTCAAGAGCCTCTGCAAAAGGGATCTTGATCTCTAATGTTCTGAGATAATCCGCAAAGCGGGTAAACTGTTTATCTTTTTCCGCTTGACGGAGTTTCTGATGGAATGGCATCTTGGCCTTATACTCATCAATCTTGGTTGATGGAGGCTGAGTGCCTTGTGTATTGGAAGGGGGGGGGGGTTTTT
>NC_029790.2:96745749-96764345 GCF_000816755.2 Arachis ipaensis
ATTAGTTTGCTTTTGAGGGGCATTATCAGTATGTCATTGACCACCTTTGTTTCGGCGTTCAACGCCCTTGTTGCTGCCCCCTTCCTGGCATTCAACGCTAGGGACATCATCCCCTTTTGGGCGTTCAACGCCAAGGTTGCTGCCCCCATTTGGGCGTTCAATGCCTGGGATGAATACCCCTTCTTGGCATTGAATGCCAATGAGATTCCTCTTTGGGCATTCAACACCCTCAGAGATGTCTTAGTCAGCAGTATGGTGTTCCTCTGTTAGATTTTCTTCCTTTGATCTCTTGTTGTACTGAGGTCGGGTATGTAAGGATTTCCCACTCCTTAGTTGAATAGCCTGGCATTCCTCTGTTATCTGCTTAGATAACTGCGGCCTTATTTGACTCAGGTGGGCTTCTACATTCCTGTTAGAAGCCTGAGTTTCTCACAAAGCCTCTTGCAATTCTAGCAGTTGCTGGGCAAGGGCTTGCATCTACTGAGTCAATGGGCCATTTTGTTCTGGAGGGTTAGTTCAGTAGATATTGCCTTAACCTCCGCTTTCATAGAAGTCTCAGCAGCTGAGTACAGATGCTGGTGATGAGTCCGAATTTAGTCCCCATATAAAATGAATCCGCTCTTTGGCAAGCGCACCAAAGTATCGTCAAGTAATAACCCACAGTAGAGTGGGATCGTATCCACAAAGATTGATTGATTGAGCAATTTTAGTTGATGAATGAATTCAGTTAAGCTAATCAATAGAGAGTGTATCGGGTGCAGAAAATTAAATAACAGAATTGTAAATGACTCAAATGTAAAAGAAAGCTATAACATGCAGAAAATTAAATGGCAAGAATGTAAAGAACTGAAACGTAAATGGCTGAATTGTAAATGGGAATGGGGAATAACAGAATGTAAGAAAGTTATAAAGAATGTGGAAGATAGGAATAGGGAAAATTCATTGGGATTGGGAGATGTTGCTCTCTTTGGATTAAATTCAGCTCATCTCTTCTTCAATTATGTAACTCATTGACCTCTTGGCAATCATGATTGATTGAACCCCAATCCCTTGGTGATTCAATCTTTCAAATCTTGATAATCAGCCAATTCCTTGGTCTAATTGCTCATGAAGAGAGATATGCTTGGTCCCTGATTTTACCACACGTCATCATAGATCCAAATAGTGGGTGGATTATATGTTCCATATCCAATCCCAAAACCCATATCTACTCAAGTGTGAGAAGGGATTTCAAGCATGGTTTCATGTTTCCTTTTCTAAGGTTCCCATGAAACCCATTTTGCATTCAACCTCTTTCCCAAGATGATTGAACACTAGCATGAAGAACAAAATTTCTTCTAGCAAATCAAAGAGAAGATGAAGAGAAGAAAAAATTAACTATCATTAATCCATCAAGTACCACAGAGCTCCCTCTCCCAATGAGTGGGAATTTAGCTACTCATAGCTTAGAGAAAAGTACAAGAGATGGAAGAGATGAAGTGTAAAGTAAAGACTAAACTAAACTTGCCAATACAATCTAACCCAACCCCCCTTTTTTCAGTACTTCTAGAGGTTATTTATACTACTCCTATTACTAGAATTAAGAAAATATAAAAAAGAAAAGAAAATTACAGCTGGAGGGAAAAGGAAAACTCATAAAACGTGACCCTTAAGCTTGGCGTGTGACTGGCGCTTGAGTGGCGTGCCACGCCTAGCTACTCAGCTCGGCTTGGCATGCCGCGCCTGGTTCTTCAAGTGGCACGCCCCTTTCATTAACCACCCTGGCGTGCCACGCCCTCGAGCCTAAGTGGCATGCCCAGGGTCTTCTTCTTGCTTGGTTAGCCTGGCGTGCCACGCCTTCAAGCTCAAGTAGAACGCCCAGGCTCTTTCCTCTTACCCGTCTTCCCTGGAATTTTGAACTGGCGTGCCATGCCCATTGTGTGCACTTCATCCATCCTCTCTGGAAATTATGACCGGCGTGCCACGCACAGTAGGTGGCGTGCCACGCCCATGATAAGCCTTCTTCACTTCTCTGGAAAACATAACTGGCGTGCTGATGCCAGGGCATTTTGGCCAGTTTCACTGACCTTTTCTTTATGGTTTTAGGGTAGTTTCATGCACTTTCTTAGGAAATAAGCAAGTTTTGGGTAAATAATCATTTACATCTTGATTCAAGCAAACATTGTGAATTTTATATGATTTCATGAGAATTATGCATGAATTGAATGATAAATTGAATGATGCATGATCTCATGGGTTAGAACCTAGCTTTGATGCACTTTATTTGCTTGATTTCAGGACAAAGAAAGCAAGGAAGATGCCATGTTAATAGCCACGTTAGTCCAACTAACGTGACTATTAACGTGGAAAGGAGGCTAGCTTACAACGTTAACAAGAAAAGTGAACACCAATAATGCTTTCGTGAGCCATCATAGCCCACGTTAGTGTCCACGTTAACTACGTTAACGTGGAAGCTAACGTGGAAGAGAAGTAAAGCTCCAACGTTAGTGGTAAAAGTGAATGCCACTAACGTTGGGGAGAGGGGCACACTTAGCCACGTTAAGAGTCACGTTAACTACATTAACGTGACCTCTAACGTGGGAGAACCAATGAAGAGCCAACGTTAGTGACACTCACCTTTGTCACTAACGTTGGACTAAGCCTCTATTAGCCACGTTAGTTGCCACGTTAATTGCATTAACGTGGAAGCTAATGTGGAGGAAAGGAATGATGAGCCAACGTTAGTGACACTCACCTTTGTCACTAACGTTGGAGATGGCTATCACTACCACGTTAGAAGTCATGTTAACCTAAGTAACGTGAACTCTAACGTGGGAAGAAGGGTGTTTGGAGCGTTAGTGACAAAGGTAAGTGTCATTAATTCTCTCAAAGTTGAGGCATACCCACGTTAAGAGTCATGTTAGCTATACTAACGTGGACTCTAACGTAGGGAAGAAGGGGCCAAGGGCAACGTTATTGGCAAAGGTAAACGCCAATAACGCTCGCAATGGATCAAGAGGCAACGTTAGTGGTCACGTTAGTGCCACTAACGTTGAAGTTAAGGTAACTCATCTTGGGCTAGGAACGTTAGTGCAAAAGGTGATTGTCACTAACGTTCTCGAACCCACATTTTCACTTAATGTTAAAGCCACTAACGTCCTAGCCAAAGTCCATGCCTACTTCACACTTTCTCTGCAAGTAAAGCTGAGCCCACCGAAGATTCCAAACTACTTCAACTCAAGATCCAAAGGCCCATATCCAAGACTTGAAGAGCCAACTGAAAAATCAGAAGAGTAGTATATATAGGGGTAGTTTTGAACTAGAGAAGAGCTTTTGGATTGAGAGGACTACTCTCTGTATAATTTTACTTTCTCTGCAACTTCTAGTTTTACTTCAGAATGTACTCTCCATCTTTGCTTTCCATTCCCAGAGCCATGAACAACTAAACCTTTTTCATTGGGTTAAGGAGCTCTGTTGTAATTTGATGGATCAATAATAGTTTTCATTATTCTTCTTCTTTCTTTTCTCTTGATTTTACTTGAAAGCTTTCAATCTTCGTCCAATTAGATAGTTGTCTTGGAAAAGAAACTATTCATACTTGGATCTCTTCTGAACCTTGGAAGAGGAATGAAGAGATCATGCTAGAAATACTTTCTCATGTTGAACCAAATTGGGGTTTGGGCGGATATGGTGACATATAATTCTCCCAATACTTTGATTTGGAAATACATGTGGTATAATCAGTGACCGCACCTCATCTCTTCTCATGAGCAATTAGACCAAGGAATTGGCTATTGATCAAGATTTGAGAGATTGAGTTACCAAGGAATTAGAATTCAATCACTTAAGATTGCCAAGGAGATCAATGAATGCATTGATTGAGGAAGAGATGAAAATGAACTTGATCCGGAGAATGCAACATCTCCTAAGCCCAATGAATTCCCCATTTCTGATCTTACCCATTCTCTTTAGTTTCTGCCATTTACGTTCTGCTAAATTCCCCATTCCCTATTTAAGATTCTGCAATTTACTTTCCGTCATTTATATTCAGCTCTTTATTTCCAGCATTTACATTTTCTGCCATTTACTTTCCCGCCATTTAATTTCCTGCAATTCTCATATCAAATTCTGCTTAGCTCAACTAGAACTTTCCTCCAATTAAAGTTGCTTGACCAATCAATCCCTGTGGGATTCGACCACACTCTATTGTGAGTTTTTACTTGACAACAATTCGGTATACTTGCCGAGGGAAATCTGTTGAGAGACAAGTTTCCGTGCATCAAGTTTATGGCGCCGTTGCCGGGGATTAATTGTGATTAACAAACTACCAGTTGATTGATTTACTAGATTAGACACTTTTCTTTTGTCTTTGTTTTGTTTCTTTATTTTCTTTTGCTAACCAACTGTTTGTGATATTGCCTCACTAAGAATCCCTCATTTATTACAATGGAGATTCCAATTTCTTTTGGTGATTATTGTTTGAGACAGAGCTTTTTGCAGGAAAGAAAGGAGCATCCATCATATTTTAGTCAATCAAATTTCATGGGAAACTCTCCACCACCACAGAATGATTCACTTTACTACGCTCATGGTGGGTGGGAGTATCAAGAACATGAAATGTGGTACTTTCCAGAGCCACAAAATGGTCCATATTTTGGCGAATTTGATCACTACTCAAGTTGTGGCTGGAAAGATCAAAATCAAAGATATTTCTCTCATTCATACCCCATGCATCAAGAGCCATCACCTCTCAATTATCCAACCTCACCTCCAAGTTTTACATGCCTAAATTATTCATCACTTGAGTATACCTCAGCACAAAGTTCTGTCCCAAATCCATACAATTCATTTCACCATCCACAAAACTCAATCCACTACCCACAAGAGTCATACCACTTTCAGAACACACAACCACAAAACAACCAATTCCATTTACAAGCCAACCCCGACCAACCATTACAATCTACCCAACCTCCTTTAGATAGACTTGCTAGGATGGAACTCATCATTGAAGAACTCAAAAAAAGTAGAGAAGAAGAGAGACTCGCTAGGATAGAACTCCTCCTGGAAGAAATGATAAAGACAAACGAAGAGGAGAAAATAGAAAAAAGAGACCATGGAGAAAAATTGAGACAGAATGCACAACTCTATTTTGAAGAACAATTCATTGAAGAGCTGAGATTACAAAGAGAGACCACTTCACTCTCTCCAGAAATAGAGGAGTTCATTCAAAGGTCAAGAACAAGGGAGGAATCAGAAGAACAAAAAAAAGAGGCAGCCATACCAAGTGAGATTCATATGAAGAAGGAGGAGGCTGTGAGAGTATATAAGCCCAAAGATCCATACCCACAGAGGCTACTAAGGGTGACAAAGGAACATGCAAACTCACTTCCAAAAGGCTCAATGCAACATCATGCAGAAGAAAGGGAGGAAGTCAATCAAGGGAGTCCACACTACTCCAATCAAATAGAGAGTTGTATCAAGGATGAGTTCATTGAACTACCAATTCAAGAAGCTCTTGATGAAAAGGATGCTCCAACCATCATACAACACCCAAGTACTGAAATCAAGGTGGTGAAGGCAATCAACATGAGCACTAAAAAGAGGATGGTGACCAAGAAAAGAAGGATAATATCCATGAAGAAGAAAAGGTCAACCAAAAGCCATCCCACCCCTACCCCAACAAGCAAGTTTACTCAAGCTAACAACAGAAGAAGGCTTGCTGGGGAGAGGCACTCAAAACAAGGGGCATTAACTGGCTCCTCTTTCCTCTTGAGGTCATTCCTCTTAATAAACTGGAAGAAGAGGAAGAAATTCATGAACAACATGTCAAACTAATGACATTAAAAGAGCGCTTGTTGGGAGGCAACCCAACTGTAGGTAACATTTTCTTTCTTTGCTTAGTTTACTTTCAATAATTTGGCATATGATTGTATTCTAAGTTTGGTGTTGCCATGCAACAATTTGATTTTCAATCTTCACTGGGTACTTGCAACATTCTAAATTGAGAGTGTCACACTAAGTTTGGTGTTGCCACTTATCTTTCATGCAAGGTACCAAGCACACCACTTATTAATGCAATCAAAATGTCTCTATTTGTATCTCTTGTGCCTTTATTGTATCCTTAATCTTGCTTGCTGAAACACATGCATACTCACACTTCATTCTAAGACATTCATGATCCATCATAGACCCCATCACCACTGTTTTAATTGTTGCTTGAGTATAAGCAATTATTATAAGTCTGGTGTGGGAAGGGGAAGAATAGGAGGAAAAGGGCAACAACAATAAAGATGAACTACTGATGAGCGGATAATTTATACGCTTTTTGGCATTATTTTTAGTATGTTTTTAGTAGAATCTAGTTACTTTTAGGGATGTTTTCATTAGTTTTTATGTTAAATTCATATTTCTGGAGTTTACTATGAGTTTGTGTGTTTTTCTGTGATTTCAGGTATTTTCTGGCTGAAATTAAGGGACTTGAGCAAAAATTAGATTCAGAGGTAGAAGAAGGACTGCTGATGCTGTTGGATTCTGACCTCCCTGCACTCAAAGTAGATTTTCTGGAGCTACAGAACTCAAAATGGCGCACTTCCAATTGCGTTGGAAAGTAGACATCCAGGTCTTTCCAGCAATGTATAATATTCCATACTTTGACCGAGTTTAGACGACGTAAAAGGGCGTTGAACACCAGTTCTACGCTGCTGTCTGGAGTTAAACGCCAGAAACAAGTCATAAACCAGAGTTGAACGCCAGAAATACGTTACAACCTGGCGTTCAACTCCAGAAAGAGCCTTTGCACGTGTAACACTCAAGCTCAGCCCAAGCCTACACCAAGTGGGTCCTGGAAGTGGATTTATGCATCATTTACTTACTTCTGTAAACCCTAGTAGCTAGTTTATTATAAATAGGACTTTTTACTATTGTATTAGACATCTTGGAATATCTTAGGATCATATTTTGATCTATAGACCTCCATGGGAGGCTGGCCACTCGGCCATGCTTACCCTATATTCACATATGTATTTTTCAATGGTAGAGTTTCTGCACTCCATAGATTAAGGTGTGGAGCTCTGCTGTTCCTCAAAGATTAATGCAAAGTAGGTGATGTCCTTACATAAAGCCAGCCATGGAAAGGAGTAAGATTGATTGGATGAAGACAGCAGGAAAGCAGAGGTCAGAGGAACGAATGCATCTCTATACGCTTATCTGAAATTCTAACCAATGAATTACATAAGTATTTCTATCCTTATTTTATGTTTACTTCTTATTTAATTTTCGAAAACTCCATAACCTTTTGATATCCGCCTGACTGAGATTTACAAGGTGACCATAGCTTGCTTCATACCAACAATCTCCGTGGGATCGACCCTTACTCGTGTAAGGTTTATTACTTGGACGACCCAGTGCACTTGCTGGTTAGTTGTGCGAAGTTGTGATAAAGAGTTGAGATTACAATTGAGCGTACCATGTTGATGGCGCCATTGATGATCACAATTTCGTGCACCAACTACAAGGTGGTAAAGTTCCTTTTTCCTCTTACTTATTTCCAGCACTTTAAATTGCATGATTGTCTTCTATTTTCTGTGTATGCATGTGTGATTACTCCGTGTGAATAAGCATAATTTGATATTTGATTTGTAACATGTTGCTATGATATCATGATTATCATATTGAATTTTACTTGCACCCAATATCTCTAAGAATGCAACAAGGAAATCATTCTTTTGAAATGAAAATGTTGAGGAATTTTATAAATCTTGGGGCAAGCAAAAGATTAAGAGGAGTGGAGGTTCTGATTGTATGATGGTGTATTGAGGTTGCATGTTTGTGAAAACTTGCATGGAGCTCATAGACAGGAAATAAAATTTAGAGAAGTATTATGGAATTTCTCAAATATCTATTGATCCAAGAAGCAACAACAAAAGAAAACAAAAGAAAAAGAAAAACAAAGAACAAGCCCAAGGCTCTGAGCATCAATTACTAGGAAGAAAAAGAAAGAAACAAGAACTCAAAGAGTTATTGTCCTAGTTAAATGCTTGTGGTGGATTTGTGTCAAAGAGAGAGGCTTGAGCAAGTATATCCTAAGGGGTGCTTTAACACCTAATACCTTAGACCAACTGGTTTGGGAGTATTGATTGAAAGCTTATCTTAAAAAGCCGCTTTGAGACATGATACCTAGAGTCAAGGCCAAGATACAAAAAGAAAAGAAAAATGATAGAAAATAAATGCTGCTTTAAAGGTGACAATCTATAAAGAGGATTCCATAATATCATTTGAATGAAAGTCCTAAGATCTAAGACTTCCAAAATGTAAGGACTAATGAGCACTGGAATCCTTGCATAAGCATACAAATTAGAGTTAACCCCACTGTCACTTATTCACTTCACCCACTACGGCATCATAAGCAATTCTTCAATGCATTCTAAGTAAGAGAATTCTTTGTGCATAGTTTTTTTTTCTTGCTTGGGGACAAGCAAGATTTAAGTTTGGTGTTGTTATGCCAGGGCATCTTGGCTAGTTTTACTAGCCATTTTTTGTATGCTTTAGGTTGGTTTCATGCATTTTCTTAGGAAATAAGAAAGTATTTAGTTGAAAATGCATTCATACCATGATTCAAGCAAACATTGTGAATTTTGAATGATTTCATGAGAATTATGCATAAATTGAATGATAAAATGGATGATGCATGATCTCATGATTAAGAGCAAGGCTTTGATGCACTTTGTTTGATTGATTTCAGGTAACAAGAAGCAGAGAAAAGCCATGTTAATGGCTAGTACAACTAACGTGGCCATTAAAGTGGAAGGAAGGAAAGCTTGGAAAGTTAGTGAGAACGTTAACGCCAATAACGTTAGCGAAGGGCAAGAAGACCCATGTTAGCGACCCCGTTAGCTCCACTAATGTGGGCACTAACGTGGAAGAAAAGAGAAGCTCCAACGTTAGTGAGAAAGTTAATGGCATTAACTTTGAAGAAGGAGTAGCGTTATTGGCAAAAGTGAGTGCCAATAACGCTAGCGAAGCAAAAGAAGACCCACGTTAGCTTCCACGTTAGTTACATTAACGTGGGAACTAACGTGGAAGGAAAGGGAAGCGCCAACGTTAGTAGAAAAAGTGAGTGCCACTAACGTTTGTGAAGCAAAGGAAGACCCACGTTAATGGCCATGTGGGCAAAAGTCTCACCTGGCAGCCTGACCATGCCTTCTTCAAACAAGAATAACTTGAGCCACAAAGCTCCAAATGAGGTGATTCCAATGGCATTGGAAAGTAGGATTCCAGATCTTTCTAAGCATATATGGCACTATATGGTGAACACTGAATTTGAGGGAGAAAACCTGCCCCAAAGTGCAAAGTTGAACATGGTATCAACCTGTAGTAAGGCCAGCTGACCTCTTTACCTTCCAAGAAGTGTAACTCGAGCTGTAGAGCTCCAAATGATGCGCTTTCAAAGGCGTTGGAAAGTATACATCTAGGGCTTTCCAACAATATATAATAGTATGGGGTGGACATTAATTTTGGGCTCCATAACCTGGCAATATTAAGCCCCTGATCGCTAATGTTATTGTGACTCGCTTTTTCCAGTAATGCTAGCGACTATGCCAGCGACCTTGTCCACTTCAAAGGAGCATAACTTGAGTTATAGAGGTCCAATTAAGGTGATTCCAGTTGCGTTAGAAATCTGACATTCAGAGCTTTCTAACGATATATAATACTCTATAGTGGGCATGAAATTGGAGCATAAACTAGAGGCATCTTTTAAACTCCAAAAACACCAACTGGGTAGCAAGTGTGACGTTAGCAACACTAACTTCAGCACTAACGCCACACTTGTAGCGTTAGTGTGGCTAACGTTAGCACTGAGATTAGCACCTGGACCTCAACTTGATTCACTTACAAGGACCACCCAACCTCAAGGAAGCAAGCCCACAAGTGTTAACCAATCAAGGCCACAAGAAGCATCTAGAATAGAAATTTTTATTTAATTGTAATTTGCTTTTAATTTCATTTGTAATTTAGGAGAGCCTATAAAAAGGCCTTAGTTTCTACATTAAATTTATTCTAGAATGGGGGATTGAAGAGGGGTCTTCGGACTCCCTCCCCTCACACACTTTTCCTTCTCTTTTTTTTCTTTGTACTTTTCATTTATGAATTTTGAAGTTTCAATTTCAGTTTTAATCTTCATCTTTATTTTTCTGCACTTTATTTCATTTCTATTTTGGTAGAGCAATGATCAACTAACTCTTTTCATTGGGTTAGAGAGCTCTATTGTGATTCAATGGATCAATTGTAGTTCTTATTCTTCTTCTTCTTTCTTTTCTCTTGATTTTACTAGAGAGCTTTCGATCTTCATCCAATTGGGTAATTGTCTCGGAAGAGAAATTGCTCATACTTGGATTTCATCTAAACCTTGGAAGAGGAATGAGGAAATCATGCTAGAAATGCTCTCTCACATTGGATTAGATTGGGGGTTGGATGGATATTGTGACATTTAATCTTACCAATACTTTGATCTATGAATGTGTGTGGTATAATCAGTGACCAAACTTCATCTCTTCCCATGAGCAACTAAATCAAGGAATTAGAAAATTATTCAAGCTTAGAGAGATTGGATTGCCAAGGAATGCATTGATTGAGGAAGAGATGAGAATGAAATTGATCCAGAGGATTGCAATATCTCTCGATCCCAATGTTCATTTTATTTTTAGTTCTTACATTTACTTTTCTTGCCATTTTACTTTTCTGCACTTTATTGCTTTCTTTACTTTTATGCCATTTACATTTCTTTGATTACTTATCACTCCAATATGATTCGTCTAACTAGGATAATTAATCAACTATTGATTGCTTAATCCGTTAATCTCTGTGGGATTTGACCTCACTCTTTTGTGAGTTATTACTTGACGACAATTTGGTATACTTGCCGAGGAAAATCTGTTGAGAGACAAGTTTCCGTGCATCACGTGCCACGCCCAGCATTCAAGTGGCACACCCAGGGTTATTTGGTCTTGGCGTGCCACGCTTTAAGCCTCAAGTGGCACGCCCAGTTCTCTTCTTCTTTGGGTGATAGAGCTGGCGTGTCATGCCTTCGACATCAAGTGGCGTGCCCAGTAGGTGGTTAGGCCTCTTCAAGCATTGGCATGCCACGCCTAAGACTCAAGTGGCACGCCCAAGTCAAGGGTGCTAGTTGGCGTGCCACGCCTTCGACACCAAGTGGCACGCCCAAGTGTTGGACCTTCGCCTCCTTCTCTGGAAACTTGAACTGCCGTGCCACGCCTTGGTGTTCAAGTGGCACGCCTATGTTGGTGTGAACCCCTTCAAGCCTGGCGTGTCACACCTAGAGTCCCAAGTGGCACGCCCAAGTGTTGGGTAATAGTTGGCGTGCCACGCCTTCGATACTAAGTGGCACGCCCAGTGTGTGTCCCCTTTCTGGATCGGTGGACTGGCGTGCCACGCCCACAAGTTCAAGTGGCACGCCCATAGCATATGATAGGGTTGGCGTGCCACGCCTAGCCTGGCGTGCCACACCCTCTTTGTGGCCTTCAATCTTGCTCTCTGGAAAATATAACTGGCGTGCCACGCCCTTGTTAAAGCTCCAAGAACTCTTCTCTGTGAAATATAATTGGCGTGCCACACCCTGGTGCTGGCGTGCCACGCCCATTGTGTTTAGTGGCGTTTGTTCCAAGTGGCACGCCCAGCTTCACACGCCCAGCCTCTTTTTCTCAGTTTTTCTTTCCTTTGTTTCTCTTTTCACCTGAAATTCAACACAAACTCATTTTAAAGTAATGTACCATAATATTTATCATTTATTCCATGAAATTGCATTGATTTAATGAGATTATGCTCTTTTTATGGTCCTTTTAGATAAGAGAAAGAGGTAGATGATACAAGTCATCAGCTGGTTAGTAGCAACTGTCTCAATAAGCTCGTGAGCCTCTTTAATGGTCTTTCTCATATGTATGGAACCACCAACAGAGTAGTGCAGAGACATTTTAGTCATGTCTGAAAGTTCATAGTAAAAGATGTCTAGCTGTACCCGTTCTGAAAATATTTTTGTGGGACATTTTCTTAGCATCTTTCTGTACCTTCCCCAGGTATCATGAAGAGATTCATTGCTCTCTTGTTTGAAGCCTTGGATATCCAGCCTTAACTGGGTTAACTTCCTTGGAAGGAAGAATTGATTTAGAAACTTATCTACTAACTGTTTCCATGTTTTCAGGCTAGATTTAGGCTGGTTATCCAACCACCTCTTTGCTTGGTCCTTTACAGCAAAAGGAAAGAGCAATAGTCTGTAGACATCTTGGTCTACTCCCTCACAGTGTACTGTGTCAGCAATTTGTAAAAAATTTGCCAGGAACTCAGTAGGCTCTTCTTGTAGAAGTCCAGAGTATTGGCAGTTCTGCTGCACCAGAGTAATGAGTTGAGGGTTTAACTCAAAGTTACTTGCTCTGATAGGGGGTATGCTAATACTTCTTCCATAGAAGTCAGCAGTGGGGGTTGTATAGGACCCCAGAGTTCTTGTGAACTCTTCATTCCCATTTGGGTTCATGATAAAGAAAGGTAAGAGAAGTATAAGAATTAGGGATAAATATGTAAATTATAATTGAAATATTTTTGTTTTTATTTTATTTGTTAGTTTAATTTGAATTAAAAGTTTAATTAATTAAAAAGATTTGAAAATTAGATGATATAATTTAAAAAAAAGAGAGAGAAAGAGAAAACATATTTTCAAAAATTGAAGAGGGAGGAATTAGTTAGGAAGTTTTGAAAAAGAAGAAAGAGAAAACAAGTAACTAATTAAGAAAGATTTGAAATTAAGATAAGATTTGAAAAAGATTTAAATTTGAAATTTGAATTTTGAATTAAGATAAGATAAGATTTTTTTGAATTTCAAAGAAAGATAAAAAGATAAGATAAAAATCTGAAAAAAAATATGATTTTAAAATTTAAATCTTAACTTGACTAACAAGAAAACACCTAATTTTAAAATTTTGAATTTAAAATGGCAAGATTTTCGAAAATTTTAAATAAGGATAAGAAAAGTTATTTAATTTTTTTTATTTTTGAATTTAATGAGGAAAGAGAAAAACAACAAAAGACACCAAACTTAAAATTTTTAGATCACCTAGAATTCGAAAATTGCAAAGAAAAACACAAAGAGGCACCAAACTTAAAAAATTTTAAGATCAAAACAAGAAGATCAATAAGAACACCAAGAATAAAACTCAAAGAATTCAAAGAAAATAAGAACATGCAAAAGACACCAATCTTAAAAATTTTGAAAACCAAAGACACAAATTTTAAAAATTTTTAAAAGAAAATACACAAGAAGGCACCAAACTTAAAGATTGACACAAGATTCAAACAAAAGACACTATTTTTGAAAATTTTTAGAAAAAGATTCAAGAAGTTCAAAAATTCAACAAGAACAAAAATAAAAGACTCAAACCAAAGATAAAGATTGATAAAGAAAAGTAAAGGTTTTTGAAAAAGTTTTGATTTTTTTGAAAAAGAAGAAGAAAATAAAACACTCAAACAAAATTAAAAACAATACATAATCTAAGCAACAAGACATTCCGTTAGTTGTCCAAACTCGAACCATCCCCGACAACGGCGCCAAAAACTTGGTGCGCGGAATTACACTTTGAACAACTGAACCAGCAAGTGCACTGGGTCGTCCAAGTAATACCTGAGTGAGTGAGGGTTGATCCCACGAGGATTGTGATTTGAAGCAAGCTATGGTTATCTTATAGATCTTAGTCAGGCAGATAGAGAAGTTGTTTGTTTGTCTAAAGTGCATAAAAGGAAAATAAAGCAAACGTTACTCAATTGATGGTGAATGTAATGATAAGAAGATGGTTAAAGTTTTAGAGATGCTTTATTCTTCTGGATCAATTTGGTTTCACTGTCTACTCCAACTGTGAATGATTTCTTCTATGGTAGGTTGTATGTAATCAATGCCTTTCTTGAGAGGTCGCCAATGCTCCTCCAGATCTGAACCCCAGGGTTAGTGCGGATCCAGTCTGATTGAGGGTGAAGCTCCTGCAGTTCATTCTCCTTAGTGATCCTACTCAAAATGCCATAGACAAGGTCGAATATTCTGGATCATAGAATGCTGCGCCTTGGGTTCTAGCCTCTAGCACAAAGACTCTAATCTCCCCATACCTCGACTGAACTGGTGTCTCAAGAAGTCTCCAACGAAGTCGTGGATTAGCTGTCTAATAGATGTATAATCAAGCTAGTGGTTCATCATTGTCCGATGAAAGACTCACTCTGAACCTATGTAGTATGAGATAACCTTGTGCCGGTTCAACGCATTCATAATGATGAAGAATGAATATATATCTTAGAATAGAGAATCAAACACAAATTGAAATAGAACAGTAATACTTTATTAATTCATAAAACTTAGCAGAGCTCCTCCCCTCAACCTAAGAGATTTAGAAACTCATACTAATAGGAATTACAATGTGAAATGTGTAAAGTGTCAAAAAGGTTCTGAAAATTATGAAAGTTCTTAAATAAATACTAGACTAATGACTAAGGATTATATAAGAAGGATAAAATAGTCTTTTAGTGCAAAAATCCACTTCTAGGGCCCACTTGGTGAGTGTTTGGGCTGAGCTTGATTGAGATCCACGTGCTAAGAGGCTTCTAAGGTGTTGAATGCTAGCTAGGTGGTCCTTTTTGGGCGTTGGAACGTTGGCTACTCCCTTGTGGGCATTGGACCCCAGAATAGGGCAGATACCTGGCGTTGAACACCAGTTTTGGGCCTTCAATTCTGAAGCAAAGTATGAACTATTATATATTTTTGTAAAGCCCTGGATGTTAGCTTTCCATAGCCGTTGAGAACGCTCTATTTGGATGTCTGTCACTCCAAAAAAGCTATTTCAAGTTCAAGGAGGTCAGATCCTAACAACATTTGCAGCACTTTCTCTGTCTCTGAATTAGACTTTTGCTCCAGCTCCTCAATTTCAGCCAGAAAATAACTGAAATTGTATAAAATCACACAAACTCAAAGTAGAATCCAAAAATGTAAATTTTACACTAAAACCTATGAAAACTTAATAAAACTTAAACAAAACATACTAAAAACTATATGAAAATGATGGCAAAAAGCTATAAAATATCCGCTCATCACGTACGCGCAGCACATGCGTACGCATGAACTCCCTTGCTACTCCAATGATGCATATGCATGAGGCTTCTTTGCTTCTTTATGCCCTTTTCACCAATTCTTCATCCAAATTCTACTTAAAATCAATCAAATTCCACAAAACTCAAAGTAGCATCCAATGGGGGATAATTGACGATAGGATTTTTGCCAGTAAAGAATGTCATAAAAACAGTCGCGTTGTAGATATAGTCTCTAAACCGACAAAAATCCCTTCGTACAAACGTTTTGGGTGTCACAAGTAACAAACCCCTTTAAAAATTGTTAACCGAGTATTCAAACCTCGGGTCGTCTTCTCAAGGAACTGCGAGGAGGTATGTTCTTATTATTGGCTATAAAGGTTGTAATCGGGGTTTAGAAGATGAGAAGCAAGTAATTTAAATGACAAGTAAAGTAAATGGCAATTAAAATAAATAAATACTGTAAAGCAGACTTTTGGCAAGGTAAGAGAAGTTGGAGGTCCAACGTAGTTATCTCTCTCAACTATAATGAAAGTTGAATCTAAACTCCACTTGGTCAACCTTTACTAGGGCAAAGGAAAGACAAGGGATTAATTAAATTGACCTTTGATTCCTATTTATTTCCTAAGAAAAGGTGGGGATTACTTAAGTTCAGCTCAATTAGCAAGATAACGATTATCAATTATGTTGAGTTTAATAACTGTTGAGTTACTGAATTCTTAACCAGGACCAAAAGGGGAAAAAGTAAAATTGCTGGAATAATAAAAATGTCCTTAGATGGGAAGCAATGGTAACTTAAATAAAAGAGAACAATCATAAACTGAAAATACCTCAATTATCATTAATTCAAATAACAGTCCGTAACATGGAAGAATTCATAGATTCAATTATAAAGGTAAATAGCCAACTCTGATACTGAAATAAATAAATAAAGTAAAAGGGAAGTTTAAAGCAAAGAAATATAAAACCTGGATTGAGAGTCACTCTTAAAGCGAGAAGAAATCCTAAATCCTAAGAGAGAGAGGAGAAGATCTCCCTCTCAACTAAATCTAAATCATTGAAAAATAAAATATGCGAGCTCTCTTTGAATGGTTGCATTCCCACACTTTATAACCTCTGGTCTATGCTGTCTGTACTTGGATCTGGGCCAAAAAAGGCTTCAGAAATCGCTGGGGGCGTATTCTGTAAATTCTGATACGTGGCCTCTGTCACGCGTCCGCGTGGGTCACGCGGTCGCGTCATTCGGAGCTTTTCCTTGCCACGTGGTCGCGTCAGTCACGCGTTCGCATCATATGCGTTCTGCTTATGTCGCGCGGTCGCGTCAGTCATGCGGCCGCGTCGCTGCATCTTCGCTTCTGGCACGCGATCGCGTCGTCCATGCGATCGCGTGAATACCAGTTTCCTTCAAAGCTCCGTTTTGCTTTCTCCTTCCATTTTTGTATGTTTCCTTTTCCATTCTTTAAGTCATTCTGCCTTAGAAAATCTGAAACTACTCAACACACTAATCACGGCATCGAATGGAAATAAAGGTAATTAAAATAATTAATTTTTAAAGCTTAGAGAAAACATATTTTTCACAATATGACATAATAAGGAAGGAAAAGTAAAACCATACAGTTAATATGAATAAGTAGGTGGAGGATTGAATAAATCACTCAAATTAAGCACAAAAGAACTCATGAAATATGGGTTTATCAATAATCCACTAAAATCTTCTAACAAATCAACAGAAAACCATATAAATCACATAGAAAAGATATGAATGATGCTCACACATCATTTACTGCTCCTAACTCCAATGACATGCCAACAGAATGGACGCTTTATCTAGATGGAACCTCTAGCTCTCAAGTGTTAGGGGCTAGCATTCTCGTTGAAGATGGTAATGGAATTGTTTTAGAACACTCTTTATGCTTTTTCTTCAAGGCCAGCAACAATCAGACTGAATATGAAGCAGTTATTATTGGTTTGAGGCTAGCAATCGAATTAAACATTTCTGAAATAAAAGTACATTGTGACTCTTTATTAGTAGTGCAATAGGTAAATCAATCTTTTCAAGTCAAAGATCCTCTTCTAACAAATTATTTAGATATTGTAAAATCACTCAAACCTTCTTTTTCAAAATTTGAAATTCACCATATTCCAAGAGAACAAGATCATCGAGCTGACATCCTATCCAAGCTCACCAGTACACAGTCACACACTTCAACTTTTCTACAATCCACTCTGGTTACACCAAGCATTAATTTTATTAATATTTGCAACATCAACCAGAGTGACAACTGGTGATGGCCTTATATTCATTATTTGAAAACTGGAAATATTTCATCTGAAATAAGTGATTTGAAACGATTCCGACGACAAGCCTCATTCTTTACATTATTAAATGATAACTTGAATAAACAAGGATATACTCGTCCACTCTTAAATTGTTTAAACAGGTCAGAGGCAGAGCTCACCCTAGCCGAGGTCCATGAAGAAATATGTGGAACACATGTGGGAGCATAGAGTCTATCTTCTAAAATTCTATGTGCTAGCTTTTTTTGGACGAATTTACAGAGAGATTGTCTTTAAAAGGTGAAAACTTGCACCAATTGTCAAAAAATGCTCCAATAATATATGTTCCAGCCGAGCAATTGCATAACTCTGAAGTAAGATGGCTGTTTTATCAAAGGGGAATCGATATTCCTGGCCTATTTCCCATTACACCAGGTTATGTTAAATTTTTAGTGGTAGCCATGATAAACCACTATTTTATGGTTTATCTTATGCTTAATTGAGTGGTCTCTTTACCCATTTATTCATACTAATCGCATGCTTTATGTTTTCCTTCCTGATTTTGTGCTATGATTGAAAACATGCTACTTTGGCCTTTATATTGCTAATATTAATCCTCTCTTATCACCACTAGATGCCTTGATATGTGTGTTAAGTGTTTTCAGAGATTACGGGACAGGAATGGCTTAGAGGATGGAAAGGAAGTGATGAGCGGATAATTTATACGCTTTTTGGCATTGTTTTTAGTATGTTTTTAGTAGGATCTAGTTACTTTTAGGGATGTTTTCATTAGTTTTTATGTTAAATTCACATTTCTGGACTTTACTATGAGATTGTGTGTTTTTCTGTGATTTCAGGTATTTTCTGGCTGAAATTGAGGGACTTGAGCAAAAATCAGATTCAGAGGTTGAAAAAGGACTGTTGATGCTGTTGGATTCTGACCTCCCTGCATTCAAAGTGGATTTTCTGGAGCTACAAAACTCGAAATGGCGCGCTTTCAATTGCGTTGGAAAGTAGACATCCAGGGCTTTCTAGCAATATATAATAGTCCATACTTTGGCTAAGAATAGACGACGTAAACTGGCGTTCAACGCCAGCCTTCTGCCCAAATCTGGCGTCCAGCGCCAGAAAAGGATCCAAAACCAGAGTTGAACGCCAGAAATGGATCAAAACCTGGCGTTCAACTCCACAAATGGCCTCTACACGTG
>NC_029790.2:96765268-96769838 GCF_000816755.2 Arachis ipaensis
GGAAGTGGATTTATGCATCAATTACTTACTTATGTAAACCCTAGTAGCTAGTTTATTATAAATAGGACATTTTACTAGTCTTTTTGGACCATCTTTTGATCATCTTTGAATCTTTTGATCATCTTAGGATCTTTTGATCATCTTAGGATCTTAGGATCATCTTTGAACGCATAGTTCTTAGACCATGGGGGCTGGCCTCTCGGCCATGCCTGGACCTTCACTTATGTATTTTCATACGGTAGAGTTTCTACACTCCATAGATTAAGGTGTGGAGCTCTGCTGTTCCTCAAAGATTAATGCAAAGTACTACTGTTTTCTATTCAATTCTTCTTATTTCGCTTCTAAGATATCCATTCGCACTCAAGAACGTGATGAAGGTGATGATTGTGTGTGACGCTCATCATCCTTCTCCTTTATGAACGCGTGCCTGCCAAACACTTCTGTTCTACATGAATTAAGCTAGAATGAATATCTCTTAGATCTCCTAACCAGAATCTTTGTGGCGTAAGCTAGAATGATGGCGGCATTCAAGAGAATCCGGAAGGTCTAAACCTTGTCTGTGGTATTCCGAGTAGGATTCAATGATTGAATGACTGTGACGAGCTTCAAACTCGCGAGTGATGGGCGTAGTGACAGACGCAAAAGGCGGGTGAATCCTATTCCAGCATGATCGGGAACCGACAGATGAATAGCCGTGCCGTGACAGGGTGCGTGAGCATATTATTCACTGAGAGGAGGGGATGTAGCCACTGACAACGGTGATGCCCTTGCATAAAGCCAGCCATGGAAAGGAGTAAGACTGATTGGATGAAGATAGCAGGAAAGCAGAGGTTCAGAGGAACGAAAAGCATCTCCATTCGCTTATCTGAAATTCCTACCAATGATTTACATAAGTATCTCTATCCCTATTTTATCATATAATATTCGAAAACACCATTATCACTTTATATCTGCCTGACTGAGATTTACAAGGTGACCATAGCTTGCTTCATACCAACAATCTCCGTGGGATTCGAGCCTTACTCACGTAAGGTATTACTTGGACGACCCAGTGCACTTGCTAGTTAGTTGTATCGAAGTTGTGACAATTATGTATTGAGATCAGAGCACCAAGTTGCTCACGTTGCCGGGGATTGTTTGAGCCTGGACATCACAATTTCGTGCACCAAGTTTTTGGCGCCGTTGCCGGTGATTGTTCGAGTTTGGACAATTGACGGCTCATCTTGTTGCTCAGATTAGGTAATTTTCTTTTCGTTTGTTTTCAAAAATCTTTCAAAAATATTTTCAAAAAAATTTCTCTTTTGTTTTCGAAAAAAAAAAAATAAAAATGTTTTCAAAAATTTATTCAAAATTTTTAAGAATGAATTCTAGTGTTTCATGAAGCATGTGAAGCCTGGCTGGCTGTAAAGCCATGTCTAAATTCATTTGGACTGAGGCTTGCAATTTGTTATCAAGAGCAAATTAGTTGTTGCTCATCCACCTGCTGCTGATCCATGATCACCTGCTGAAGCTTGGCTGGCCATTGGCCATGTCTAGTGTTTTGGACTGGAGCTTTCTTTGAAAGCTTGGCTGGCTAGTGAGCCATGTCTAATTCCTGGACTGAAGCTTTAGACTAAGAATGCTAGATTCCTGGAATTCATATTAAAAATTTTGGAATCCTTATTTTTATTTTTCAATTAATTTTCGAAAAAAATCTAAAAAAAATTAGAAAATCATAAAAATCAAAAATATTTTTCTGTTTCTTGTTTGAGTCTTGAGTCATATAATAAGTTTGGTGTCAATTGCATGTGCATCTTGCACTTTTCGAAAATTCATGCATTCATAGTGTTCTTCATGATCTTCAAGTTGTTCTTGGTAAGTCTTCTTGTTTGATCTTGATGATTTTTTGTTTTGTGTTGTATAGTGTTTTTCATATGCATTCTTGAATTCTTGGTGTCTAGGCATTAAAGAATTCTAAGTTTGGTGTCTCGCATGTTTTCTTTGCCTTAAAAATTTTTCAAAAATATGTTCTTGATGTTCATCATATTCTTCAGAGTGTTCTTGGTGTTCATCTTGACATTCATAGCATTCTTGCATGCATTCATTGCTTTGATCTAAAAATTTCATGCATTGCATTATTTTTCTTGTTTTTCTCTCTCATCATAACAAATTCAAAAATCAAAAAAATATCTTTCCCTTTTTCTCTCATCAAATTCGAAAATTTGAGTTGACTTTTTCAAAAGTTTTTAAAATCAAGTTGTTTCTTATGAGTCAAATCAAATTTTCAATTTGAAAATCTTATCTTTCTCAAAATCTTTTTCAAAAATCAAATCTTTTTCAAAATTCTTAGTTATTTTCGAAAAATTCAAAAAAAAATATTTTTCAAAAATATTTTTCTTACTTTTTATACCAAATTTTCGAAAATAACATAATCAATTAATGTTTTGATTCAAAAATTTGAAGTTTGTTACTTTCTTGTTAAGAAAGATTCAAACTTTAAGTTCTAGAATCATATCTTGTGATTTCTTATGAATCAAGTCATTAATTGTGATTTTAAAAATCAAATCTTTTTTCAAAAACTAATTTCTATCATATCTTTTCAAAATATCTTCTTATCTTATCTTTTTCAAAAATTTGATTTCAAAATATCTTTTCTAACTTCCTAACTTCTTATCTTTTCAAAATTTGTTTCAACTAACTAACTAACTTTTTGTTTGTTTCTTAACTTTTTCAAAACTACCTAACTAACTTTCTCTCTCTAATTTTTGAAAATATCTTCCCTCTTTTTCAAAAATTTCTTTTTTATTAACTAATTATTTTTATTTTTTATTTTGATTTCAAAAAAAAAAAATTTACTAACATTTTTCAAAAACCATTTTTCAAAAATCACTAACTCTTTTTCAAAATAATTTTCGAAAATTATCCCTCCCCCATCTTATTCTATTTATTCATTCATATCCTAACATCTCATCTCACATCTCTAGCCTCCTCACAGTTGTGTTTCTTCCATTACATTACATTCTTCATCTCCCCCTCTTTTCTGATAAACCTCATGCCCTTCTCTGTAATAGAGAAACTGGGAATCTCTGGGGTGCAAGCTGCTAAAATCTCACTGGAGATGGCAGACAGCTCAAGAAAACAGGCTTATGGACAAGTAGAAGAGGTATTAGTAAAGGTTGAGGGCCTTTACATTTCTGCTGATTTCATAGTCCTGGATACTGGAAAGGAAGAGGATGAATCCATCATCCTAGGAAGACCTTTCCTGGCCACAGCAAGAGCTGTGATGGTTGGAGTTTATTCAACTAAGAAGATTGGACCTCAAGCCTATAGCTAGAGGATGGTTGGAGTTTATTCAATGCTCAATCATTCCCACTAGCAACCGGTCTGAAGTTACTATAGACCGGGCCATCATGATCCATAGCATCATGATTGGAGAAGAGGTGGAAGTTCATGAGATTATACCTCAAGAACTCTACAAGGTGGCTGACAAGTCCTCCACCATGGCAAGGTTAGCCTTTCCTCACCTCATTTGCCACCTATGCAATTCAGCTGGGATTGACATAGAGGGAGATATCCTCATTAAAGAGGAAAAGCCCATCACTAAGAAAAAGATGGAGCAAGCAAGAGAGCCTAGTCATGGAGCTCAAGAGGCGCAAGAAGCTCACTTCCATGAGATCCCTGAGATCTCAAATGCACTTTCCTCCACAAAACTATTGGGAGCAAATCAACACCTCCCTAGGAGAATTGAGTTCCAATATGGGACAACTAAGGGTGGAACATCAAGAGCACTCCATCATGCATCATGAAATAAGAGAAGATCAAAAAGCAATGAGGGAGGAGCAACAAAGACAAGGAAGAGACATAGAAGAGCTCAAGGACATCATTGGTTCCTCAAGAAGGAAATGCCACCATCACTAAGGTGGATTCATTCCTTGTTCTTATTTCCTCTGTTTTTCGTTTTCTATGTTATGTGCTTATCTATGTTTGTGTCTTCATTACATGATCATTAGTAGTTAGTAACTTTGTCTTAAAGTTATGAATGTCCTATGAATCCATCACCTCTCTTAAATGAAAAATGTTTTAATTCAAAAGAACAAGAAGTACATGAGTTTCGAATTTATCCTTGAACTTAGCTTAATTATATTGATGTGGTGACAATGCTTCTTGTTTTCTGAATGTATGCTTGAACAGTGCATATGTCTTTTGAAGTTGTTGTTTAAGAATGTTAAATATGTTGGCTCTTGAAAGAATGATGACTAGGAGACATGTTATTTGATAATCTGAAAAATCATAAAAACGATTCTTGAAGCAAGAAAAAGCAGCAAAGAACAAAGCTTGCAAAAAAAAAATAGAAAAAAAATAATAATAAAGAAAAAGAAAAAGCAAGCAGAAAAAGCCAATAACCCTTAAAACCAAAAGGCAAGGGCAAATAAAAAAAGGATCCCAAGTTTGAACATCAGTGGATAGGAGGGCCTAAAGGAACAAAATCCTGGCCTAAGCGGCTATACCAAGCTGTCCCTAACCATGTGCTTGGGGCGTGTAGGTATCAAGTGAAAACTTGAGACTGAGCGGGTAAAGTCAAGGTCCAAAG
>NC_029790.2:96780165-96783419 GCF_000816755.2 Arachis ipaensis
GCTAGAATGATGGCGGCATTCAAGAGAATTCGGAAGGTCTAAACCTTGTCTGTGGTATTCCGAGTAGGATTCAATGATTGAATGATTGTGACGAGCTCCTAACTCGCGATTGCTGGGCGTTAGTGACAGACGCAAAAGGAGGGTGAATCCTATTCCAGCATGATCGAGAACCGACAGATGAATAGCCGTGCCGTGACAGGGTGCGTGAGCATATTATTCACTGAGAGGAGGGGATGTAGCCACTGACAACGGTGATGCCCTTGCATAAAGCCAGCCATGGAAAGGAGTAAGACTGATTGGATGAAGATAGCAGGAAAGCAGAGGTTCAGAGGAACGAAAAGCATCTCCATTCGCTTATCTGAAATTCCTACCAATGATTTACATAAGTATCTCTATCCCTATTTTATTATATAATATTCGAAAACACCATTATCACTTTATATTTGCTTGACTGAGATTTACAAGGTGACCATAGCTTGCTTCATACCAACAATCTCCGTGGGATTCGACCTTTACTCACGTAAGGTATTACTTGGACGACCCAGTTCACTTGCTGATTAGTTGTATCGAAGTTGTGACAATTATGTATTGAGATCAGAGCACCAAGTTGCTCACGTTGCCGGGGATTGTTTGAGCCTGGACATCACAATTTGGTGCACCAGGAAGCATGCAAAAGTGGAAGGAATACAAGAAACTGAAGGAACTGCTAAAGCTGTCCAGCCTGACCTCTCTGCACTCGAACCATCATAACTTGAGCTATAGAGGTCCATATGATGCGGTTCTAGTTGCGTTGAAAAGCTAACGTCTGGGGCTTCGATTTGACATATAATTTGCCATAGCTGCTCCGACGTTAGGCAATGCGAACGTGTGAATGACGCGCCCGCGTCGTATTTACGAATTGCAATCTGCGCGAACGCGTGGACGACGCCTCCGCGTCACTTTCCCGCGACCTGAATGTAACAGAAACCGCTGGGAGTGATTTCTGGGCTGTTTTCGACCCAGTTTTCAGCCCAGAACACATAGATTAGAGGCTATAAAGTGGGGGAATGCATCCATTCATAATCATGCTTTCATAATTCATAATTTTTAGTTTTAGATGTAGTTTTTAGAGAGAGAGGTTCTCTCCTCTCCCTTAGGATTTAAGATTTTAGGATTTCTATTAGTTTAGTTCAACTCATCTTCAGTCACAGGTTCAATATTCCTTTTATTTTATATTTCTCTTTTACTTTCAGATGCTTTAATGCTTGTATTAGTTATGTTGCCTAATTGGCTTATGAACTCCATGTTAGAATTGATTTCTTTATTTAATATAATTTGAGGTATTTCAGAATTATGATTGCTTTCTTTTATTTATATAAATAATTTAGATTTTTTCCTTTTGGCTTTGGTTGAGTCATTGGAGACACTTGAGTTATCAAAGTCATTGTTGATTGAAAATTAGAATTCTTCAAGAATTAATTCGGGTTCCAATAACTCTAACTTTTCCCAAGGAAAGACTAGGACTTGAGGAATCAGAATTAATTCATCCACTTAACTTACGATCTTCCAGCTCTTTCAAAATGGCGCCGTTGCCGGGAAATTGCAAACGTGTGCCTTATTATTGGTTATTGTAAATATTTGCTTTTTACTTGTTTATTTGTTTTTATTTTTGTTTTTATTTTTGTTTTTATTTTTGCTTTTTTCATAAATTAAGAGGTTATTGGTTTTTATTTAATTATAAAAAAATTTTTCAAAAAAAAAATTTTTTTCTTGGTATTCATCTTGATCTTCAAGTTGTTCTTCGTGTTCATCTTGACCTTCAAGTTGTTTTTTGTTGTTTTCTTCGTTTTGATCTAAAAATTTTTAAGTTTGTTGTCATTTTATTGTTTTTCTCTTTCCTTATTAAATTCAAAAATTCAAAATTTAAAAATCAATTTTCAAAATTCAAATTTAAAAATTTTCAAAATTCAATTTTAAAAATTTTTTCAAATTTCAAATCTCAAATTTCAAAATTCAAATTTCAAAAATTTGATTTTATTTTCATTTTTAATTTTTATTTACTATTATGAGTTCTCACCCCTCTCGCTTTGAGTTTGGTTCCAATGTTGTTGCAAGGAATGAAAATTATAACAGGGACATGGATCGAGGTCAAAAGAATCAGAGATGGAAGGAGCCACGAGGATCTGATCAACCCTTTCGGCAACACCACATTCCAAAATACCATGGACAACGACCATCCTACAATGCATACCAAGACAATAGATATGGTGGACCCCCTTGTAGTTACCAGCGAGTTCCATCATATGCCAATAAACCATCTCCTCAACACAACTTTGAACCACCATACTCACAAGCCCCTTACCACCAAACACCACCATATAACCCTAATCCTTATCCACCACACCAACCACCATATGAACCACGCCCAGAACCACCACCTCAATATTTACCATCTCCATATCCATTAATCCAAGAGCACTATGATCCTACTTATGATAGCCGAGCACAACAAGAATCAAAGGATCATCACAAAAAAACAGTGGAAAGATTTCATGCAACCCTTCACCAATTGAATCAAGCGATAAAACAATTAGCATCCCGACGTTTGGACACTCAAGGAACCCCCATGGTTTCATGTGGATAATCTAATGAAGAACGTAGTATGAAGGAGACATTAGAAACTCCGGTGGACAGCAAGGAGCATGAATTTGTACTGGAACAAGTGGAGGAAGCCAGAATTATTGAAGAAGAAGAAGTGGTTGAAGACTTAGGAGATTCTGAACCTCCTTGGGAAAGTCAAGACATAGAGCCTCCTTCAAAGACATTTAAAATTGATGTTGAAGAGGGTGTACAACCTCCAAGACATATCATGGTTGAAGACTTTGAAGAGGTTGATCAAGAGATGGATTCAACCATTGATGAATTCTTATCCGCAATTGAATCCTCTCCCATTGAACTTGACATGGAGATAGAAGAAGAAAAAGCACAACCTCCCACACTCTTGGTGAACAATGAAGAAGAGATTGAATTAGAAGACAGCTACCAAGAGAAAGAGGTTGAAATTGAAGAAGCTTGCAAAGAGGTGGAAGCTGTTAAAGAAGAGCCCAGGGGAATGGAGCTTGAAATCACCTTGCCGACGTTATTGGAGACCCCTCCCCCTAAGTTGCCATCATCCTTCACAACATTCAAGTGGGTAAAATTCATATCCTTTAGCTTTCTAATCCCACTTGAATATGGTCTACTGGAGACGGATGGTCAACTTAGAGGTCTTTGTG
>NC_029790.2:96785025-96787370 GCF_000816755.2 Arachis ipaensis
AAGAATTATAAGACTGAACCACCCGGATGGAATCATGATAATCAGCTAGAAGACGGGTGCAAAAGAAAGATTTGGGACCCCGGAATTCATTCTGGCAACCAACACTCTTGGGGCCTTGTCACTTGCTTTAACCTGCGCCTAGTTTAGGATCTCGGAGGCTACTAGAAGTACAAACATTGGTGGAGATTCCTGGATGAGTTCAAGCACAAGCCACCATAACAGGGAGCTCATCAAATATCCAATTTAAGGACTTTAACTAAAAATGCTAGGTGGGAGACAACCCACCATGGTATGATCGTCCCTTTTTCAGTTTTAATTCTAGTCTGTTTTGTTTGTTTTTGAGTTTTATTTTATTTTATTTCATTGAACCTGGAATTACTCATAACATCCATATCATTTTTCACTCTGCATACTGCAGCAAAAAAAAAAAAGAAGCACGCACGCGACGCGTCTGCGTCAGGTGGGAACATTGGCCTCCCACGCGACCGCATCACCCACGCGGCCGCGTGACCTGAATATCGACGTGAAAAGGGTGCTTGACCGAAAGTTGTGCTGGAGTGGTGATGGACTGGTGCTAAACGCACAAGCCCTACGACGCGACCGCGTGACCGACGCGACCGTGTCATATCCTAATATTGGCCACTCACGCGATCGCATGACCCACGCGATCGCGTCACCCGAAATTTGGCAAAATAAGATTTCAAACAGAGAGTTGTGTGAGTGCGAGGCTGTCCTCGCGCCAGTAGCATAAACGAGTCACGCGACCGCGTGACCGACGCGACCGCGTCAATCCGAATAAATGAAAGTCGCGCGACCGCGTGCCCCACGCGTCCGCGTCGCTCGCGCCGCACAGCTCATCCAACTCTGCCAAAATATCTTATATTTTTGTTTTCCAAATCCTTATTTTTTATCTTTTCTTATTTCTTTCTTCTTCCTTTCTTATTTTCTTTCTCTTCCATTCTATTTTATTTAATTTATTTGCATACCTTCATTCATTGCATCATTTTCATTGGTGTTAGAAATTTATTTACTTTACCTGTGGATTATTAAAGGAATTGTTTGACAATTATATATTACTTTTTAAAGGGTTGCTTGCATGCTCAATTTAATACTTTCAATAGCTTATTTACCATGCTTTCTATGTGTTTGTGAAAAAGCCCGTATGGCATTGTGCACTATTTTTCGATTTCTTTCTATCTACCACTCTAAATGCTTGCTTTTTACAAAACCCTTTTTATATTATATTATTTAAATATAATTGTTATTACAAACATGCTAGTTTGAAAGACTTGGTAATCTAACTTGGACATTGAATGCTTGATCTATGCTACTCATGCCTTTGCCAGCATGCCAATAAACATCTTGCATTTAATTGTCATTACATGCACTTGCTATATTTCTATTGATGAACTTTTCACATATAGTCATGACCATGTGTTAACGTCATTCTTCTTTATTGTGCATTGATTACCACCTTTTTCGCTCTCTTCCTTGCTCTAACCCTTAGCTTTAAAAGTTACTTTCTTTTTCCCTTTTCAGGATGGCCACCAAGAAGGGTAAAGAGAAAGCTACTCCCAAACCACCGGCAAGGAAAGGAACAAAAAGAGCCCCAGCTGAGGAACCACAACCCCCGTCCACTTGTACATCTCAGCATGCACCGAGGACGGTGAAATCTTTAAGTGTGGGGAGGTCGATATCGATCTCCATGGGTTAGTTACTCTTCTATCTCAACACCAATGGTTTATTTTCCTTGTTAGTTGTTGTATTTGCATGTTTGATTGCATATTTATTTGATTTTGTGCATATTTTACCATTTGGTTGAAGTAATATTTTCTTTTTCAAGAAACTTTTTAGAGTATTTCACTAATTTGAATAAAAATTTAATGTTACACTTGTTTGAAGAAATATTATACTGGAACATGGTTTAGAGCTCGAACACACAAAACCTGTGAGATTTTTGAGCCTATGTGAATTGGTTGCATTTTACCAACCAATATTTTATTTTTGGTGTGTGTTTTTCTCTCTAAAATTGTGATATTTGTCTTGCTTAATTCTATATTTTCATGGATTGATATATGCATACACTTACATGATTGAGGCCTTTGTTTCACTGAGGTTACATACACATATGGCCTTACCCTTTCATTATTCTTTGCAAACCAATGTTGAGCCTATTATACCCCTTTGTTCTTTACTTTAGCACATCATTAACTCTAAGCGGAAAATAATAATGTCCTTAATTTGAATCCTTGGTTAGCTTAGACTAGTGAAAATGCTCATGAATTAAGTGTGGGGAAAAGTGAATTTGGAAACATTTGGTTTGAGAATTGAGTATGTTAGAATTT
>NC_029790.2:96788602-96809489 GCF_000816755.2 Arachis ipaensis
AGAATGCATGAATATGTGGAAAACATGGTTAATGGATAGTTAGATGGTGTATTATGATTAAATGGATTGTCTAAATTAGGTGGAAATTTTAAGTTAATTAAGGATTCAGATTTTAGTCCACTTGGCCAAATACAATCCTACCTTGACCGTAACCCCATTACAACCCTTAAAAGACCTCTTGATATGTGTATCTGTGCATTAAATTTATGTTGATTGTTAGATGAAGAGCAAGCCTTAGAAAGCAAGGTTAGTAGAGAATTGAGAGAATCGAACATTAAACACTTGAGTGATTAGAGTGTATACACTACCAGTGAGGGTTCGATGCTCAGTCCCTTGTTCCCTGCTTTCATGAGCTATTTTCTTCTTGCAAGTCTATTTGTACTTCATTTTCATGATTTGAATTAGTGAAATCCAATTCATATTTTCTCTTGGAAGATTTATTTACTTTTAACCAAGTAGGTAGAAACGTTTTGCATGTAGTTGCATTCATATAAGAGGTTGCATTTCATACATTCTACCATTCCTCTTCACTTCTTTTATAGCTTCTCTTGAGCTTAGCATGAGGACATGCTAATGTTTAAGTGTGGGGAGATTGATAAACCACTATTTTATGGTTTATCTTATGCTTAATTGAGTGGTTTTTATCAACTCTTTATCCATTTATTCATACTAATCGCATGCTTTATGTTTTCCTTCCTGATTTTGTGCTATGATTGAAAACATGCTTCTTTGGCCTTTATATTGCTAATATTAATCCTCTCTTATCACCATTAGATGCCTTGATATGTGTGTTAAGTATTTTCAGAGATTACAGGGCAGGAATGGCTTAGAGGATGGAAAGGAAGGATGCAAAAGTAGAAGGAATACAAGAAACTGAAGGAACTGCTAAAGCTGTCCAACCTGACCTCTCTGCACTCAAACAGTCATAACTTGAGTTACAGAGGTCCAAATGATGCGGTTCTAGTTGCGTTGGAAAGCTAACGTCCGGGGCTTCGATTTGATATATAATTTGCTATAACTGCCTCGACGTTAGGCGATGCGAACGCGTGAATGACGCGCCCGCGTCGTATCTGCGAATTGCAATCCGCGCGAACGCGTGGACGATGCCTCCGCGTCACTTTTTTGCGACCTGAACGTAACAAAAACCGCTGGGAGTGATTTCTGGGCTGTTTTTGACCCATTTTTTAGCCTAGAACACACAGATTAGAGGCTATAAAGTGGGGGAATGCATCCATTCATAATCATGCTTTAATAATTCATAATTTTTAGTTTTAGATGTAGTTTTTAGAGAGAGAGGTTCTCTCCTCTCTCTTAGGATTTAGGATTTTAGTATTTCTATTAGTTTAGTTCAACTCATCTTCAGTCACAGGTTCAATATTCCTTTTGTTTTATATTTCTCTTTTACTTTCAGATGCTTTAATGCTTGTATTAGTTATGTTGCCTAATTGGCTTATGAACTCCATGTTAGAATTGATTTTTTTATTTAATATAATTTGAGGTATTTCAGAATTATGATTGCTTTCTTTTATTTATATAAATAATTTAGATTTTTCCCTTTTGGCTTTGGTTGAGTCATTGGAGACACTTGAGTTATCAAACTCATTGTTGATTGAAAATTGAAATTCTTCAAGAATTAATTCGGGTTCCAATAACTCTAACTTTTTCCAAGGAAAGACTAGGACTTGAGGAATCAGAATTAATTCATCCACTTAACTTACCTTCATAGTTAGAGGTTAACAAAGTGGGAGAAAAATCTAATTCTCATTACAATTGATAAGGATAGCCAGGATAGGACTTCCAGTTTTCATACCTTGCCAAGAGTCTATTTTATAGTTAGAGGAAATGACCAATTCGGTACCCGAAAGATTCAAACGCTGATATTTTGGTACCCAACTATTGATATTGACAAAAAGGTACCTGAATGATTTAAAATTTTTCCAAGCGTGTCTAAGAGCTTGCCGGAACATAGCTCCGGTGAGTACAATGCTTACGTGGTGGCCGGTTTTTGCTGACAAGGTTAGTGTTATATTAGATGGAATTTCTAATTTTAATTATGCTTATCCTACTTGGAAAATAAACTAAACCTAATTTGAACATTAGTTTTGCCCCAAATTAATTTTGTCCTAAAACCCAATTTTGCTCTCCTCGCTCTCTCGTAGAGCACGATCCCAATCTGGAAGATGCAAGCAGCTAGGGCTCGTGGAAAAGGTGGAACCGTGAGAAAGCACTCATCCATTCTAGCCTTCGACATTGATGGTGGTTCTGGAGTTGGTAGTAAAATCTACGATGGGTGTTGCTTTTGTCCCCTTCCGGTGGTTCCGTTGAAGTCGAAGACAAGTAGCAACCCTGATAGATGGTTTCTACGTTGCCCTCTGTGGAAGGTAAGGTTAAAATGTTGATGTTACGTGCGGAAATGATGCATTCTTCCTGGGTTTATTTTCTCCACTTTTTCAGATTTACTTTCCGATCTTCTTTAATTCATGAAATTTTTGTGCCATGCTAGAACACACAAAGACGTTGTGGGTATTTTCAATGGTTGGATGAAATTGAAGAGCAATGTGTGGAAGGAGAAGTTTCTTCGGAGAATAGCAACATGGTGAGCATAGCAGACCCAAAAAAGAAAAGCATAATCAACCAGGAGGGTAGTGATGGCCGGGAAAGGGATAGGATGATGATGGTGCTTCCTGTGGTTAATGACATGAAGGAGCAACTGAAGAGGGTTGAGTTGTTGTTAATTGTTATCTGTGTATTGCTTGGGTTAAATCTGGTTTTGAGTCTGCTGTGTATGGCTAAGTAGGAAGACAATGGTCAAATTTAAGATTTTAGGAATGAAATTTTGTTTATTTGTAATGTTCTCCTAATTGTAATTGAGATGAATTAATGGATGCACTCTTATTAGTCTTCTGTGACTGAGTTATTGCTTTTGAATTGTGAGCAAGCCATATATAAGATAGGTAAGCCATTGATGAAAAAATGGCATAAATAGAAGTTGTATAAAAACACCTGTCTCATAGCATGAAAACATAATCCATAAGTATCCAGAGTAACATACCTCAGACCCAAAATAACAAAAGTTTTGCCCCAAAAAACCTATCATGGCATAATGACAGTAATGTTGATAACAAGTAATACTAAATCAGGTCCAACATGGAACTAAAAACTAAACATGCCATAATGGCATTTAGTTGCATAGTATCTACATCAGGTCCAACATGGAACTAAAAACAAAATGAAAACCCAAGAAAGAAAGCTATCACTTCTTGATGCTTGCTGAAGGCTTTTTCTTCTTCAAGGATGGGGTGGGCATGAAGCCTGTGAATCTGCTCTGTGTGGCTGGGCTTGCTGCTGCCATGGTTTCCCTAGTCATAGTTGGTGGCCTAGAGGATGCTGAATTTTGGGCTTGCAGAGTGGGCCTACCCAAAGGACCTTGTGACATTGACCCAAGCCCAGTACTTGGTCTTGCAGCATTGGTTGGTATAGCTGGGATCTGACAATTAGACCCAGCAGCATGGCTGGCAACCCTAGTTTGAGGTGCTGTTGAGGTTGGGGTTCTTCCTCTTCGAATGGTCCTGCCCCTGCCTCTTGTTGGTGGTATTGGTGGTGTTGGCTCTACTGGCCTTGCTGCCACTGGAGGCGCTGGTCCTGAGCTGGTTGCTGGTGTAGTGGTTGCATTAGGGGGTGCAGCAGTTGTTGTAGTAGATAAATCAGCCTCAGTGTTCTGTATCAGTTGGGTGATTAGTTTAAAAAGGGGCTTTCTCAGTTCCAGGTGCAACATTTTGGAAAGAACAAGGTTTGAATTAAAATACAAAAGTTTACCTCATCAGGTTGACTTTGTGGGTGGTTTTGAGTGAGGTTTTCCTCATCTGCAACATGTGCAGCATGTGCAGCCTCCATGGTCTCCTCCCAGTTAGCTTCTTGCTCTCTAGCTTCATCCTCATCAATTGCTTCTTCTTGAGCTGCTGCTCCATCTGATCTCTCAGGGCAAGTCCTACTATTATGTCCAACCTTGCAGCCAGGCAATAAATAAATTAAATCAGTATTCAAACAGTTTATGTATGATTGAATGATATTATGTAAGTAGATAGTAGATAATAAACTTGTTTGACTTACTCTCTTGCAGGTTTGACATGTTATCTGGCCATATCTTCTCTTGGCATTGTATTGGCTCCCAGAGTCTTGCTCGCTGCTGTCCTTCTTCCTTTTCTTGGAAGGTCTGCCAATAGGCCTCTTGTATGGAGGAGACAGACAAGGCAACCCTTCATGGTGCTCCCAATACTCTTGGCTTGGTATGCTGTTAATGTGAAACTGGTAAGTCCTGTTGTATGCCTCGATGGTGAGCTTGTGATGGACATAGTCTTCAGGCTTCTCATTCTTCCTCTGGATTGCTGCAATACCATGATAGCATGGTAGTCCAGTCAGCTGCCATTTTTTGCAGGAACATGTCCTCTCTCTTGTGTTCACCCTGACTCTATGTTGCCACTTTCTGACTTCAAATTCGTTATGTTCATCATCACCACATCACTGTGCCTCCCAGTAGTTAGCTTGTTTTTTTTCCTTCTCTAATCTACTCACTTGTATAGGGGCTATAAGTCCAGTGTAAGCCATCAGTGCGTCCTTGTGAATTGCCATCGTCTTCGTGATATAGAATCTGAGCTCCTCAAGCATTGTCAGTATGCTTTTCCCCCGCAGACCCACAATGGTTGAATTAAATGATTCACAGTTGTTGCTAGTCAAGCTATCAACCTTTGGCCATTCAGAAAATTTGCTTCTTGACCATTGTTCTTGCTCAAATTTATCCAAATACTCCCATGCCTGTTTATTGATCCTTTTCACATTAGCCATTGCATCCTTGAATTCTTGATCAGTAGTTGCTTTTGCACATTGCCAGAATGCTCCCTTAAGCTCCTTATCCTTCCATCGTTTGTTCAGGTTTCTCCACATATGCATACAACAAAATTTGTGCTTCACACCTGGCATCACATCCTGTAATGCTGGTATCAATCCCTGCATTCATGGGTAAATTCAGCAGTTAACATTAATACACTTAAGTTACTCAAGTAGGAATATAAGAACAATAATGATTGGATACACTGCATATTACCTTTTGTTGGTCAGACATGAACACCCAGCCATTCTCATTATAGTCCCCTATGTCAGTATGTAACTCCTCGAGAAAGAATCTCCAATTTTCTCGAGTTTCTGCATCGACAACACCATATGCAATTGGAAAAAGCTGGTTATTCGCGTCCTGACCTACTGCTGTCAGTAACTGCCCTCCAAAGTAGCCTTTCAGAAACGTCCCATCTAACACTATGAAGGGTCTGCACCCTGCTTTAAATTCCTGCTTGCAAGCAGCCAAACATACATACAAGTTCCTAAACCTAGGCAACCCTTCCTGCTGTGGAGTTGTCCCCATGTTGGCTCTTGACCCAGGATTAGCCTTGATGATCTCATTCAGATAGTCTCTAAGTCTCAGGTATTGATCCTTTTCCGTTCCTTCAATAACATCTTTGGCCTTATCCATAGCCCTGTACATCATCCTCTCATTAACTGAGATGTCATACTCCACCTTAAACCACTCCTGTGCCTCCCTTTGTAACATGTTAGGATGGATTCTGAGTTTAGGCACAAGCTCTTCAGCAACCCAGGCACAACTCACTGACTTACTCTTGTTGCTTCTCGGACAAGTATGCTCATCCACAAATGTTTTAATCTGAAACGAGGCTGGATAGTTGGTCCTATAACAGTAACACAACCAAGGGCAGTTGGGGTCGTAGCAAATCACCCTGCACCTCTTCTTCTCATTCCTAAGATAGAAAACCTGTCTCCCAATCTGTATGTTGTACTTTTGAACTGCTGCTTTAAAGTGTTCCATGGTCTCAAACTCCATGTTCAACTCCAGAGTAATTTTCCCAAAGGGTGTGTTCGGGTTATGTTGAGGAAAAACAGGTTCATCTTCATCATCAGATCCAGGAGGGCTATACAGTTCATCAGATTCGTATTGGTACATCTCAGGTCCCATCTCTCTATCTGCTCTGTTTGGGTTAGGCACCTCTACCCTTGGTGCTTCATCATCCTTTCCAGGTACAATCCTCTGCCCAGATGGTTGAGGCCTAGGATGATTTCTCCTTGAATTTATCCTATCCTTTCTTTGTGTTTCTGTATCTGTTAATACATCAGGTGATATCTGTCAGCCATCATGCAATATTTATCAAAAAATGCTGTAACAAAACAGAAATCATATTTTTACCTGCTGCATTTTCTGTAGCTGTTTCCTCTGCCCTCAACTCATCCACCACTGGTTCTTCAAGGTTAACACCTTCATTGGCAACATGTGCATCATAATCATTGGATTCATAAAACCAATACTTATCAAAAAATGCTATAACAAAAAAGAAATAATATTTTTACCTCCTGCATTCTGAGTAGATGCTTCCTCTGCCCTCATCTCATCCACCAATGGTTCTTCATTGTTAGCACCTTCATTGGAAACATGTGCATCATCATCATTCCTCTCATGTGTTTGTTCATTTACTATTTCAGCTTCTAGAGGATCACCCTCAGGCTGTTCAGATTCAGCAGCTCTCCTTTCTTGTGATAAACTACTGGGTGGTGGTCTTGGATGCCTCTTTCTCACCCTCTTAACAACTTTTTCTGGAGCTGCAGGTTATTCAGTCTCTTTATCCCCATTCTCGTGATTCACATCTTCATTCATAACACCACCCTCTCTGGCCTCCGACTCGTTAACATCAACACCCTTCTCAATCACAACTTCATTCAAAGTCTCCTTCACAACAACTGTTAAAGCCTTATTCATCTGATTAACCTCGCCAGTTTCCTCACTCACAACTTCAGTTTCCCTCTCATCACCGGGTGGATTGACCTCAACCATACTCTCACTGCTACCAGAAGACACCACATCGTCATCAATGATTTCAGGGTTGGCATCAATAGGGTGATCAAAATAGAGATGGACATTGTTGTCGTTTTTAATTGCACTCTCACACATCCTCATCACTTCAGCATCTGTCCTCAGTACTCTAAGACCCTGACCTAATTCGAAACTAGGTTCTAGCCAATACGCCTCATTATATCCAGGGTAACCCAGGTCTAAAAACAACCCCTCAACAAAAAATAAATTACATGTCTCCACATTCACCCTGTGTATCTCAGTGACTAAACCCCCTTCGTATATCACATTCCCATCTCTAACCTTTTTCAAGCAACCCATGTGATGATACACAAATGTAACTAAACGATCCATCTAAGAAATAGTAGAGAGAAGATACAATGAATAAACAGGATGTCACCAGCAAACGCAAAAAACCAGAACTTAAACCAAGAACATGAAGCAGAACGTACCTCTTCGTAGGGTTGCTCCTTGCGAACAATGGTGATCCCACGATGCCACTTGAGAACCGTTACCCTTGATTCGACAATGCCTCTCGCCTTGTATCCTTCTTCTTCGCGCCAAGCTTCCAGAGCAATGTCTCTCCCTCTCTACGTGACCTTTGATTTTTGCTAGTGACACACTAACCACAGTAACTCAGTAACTAGTAACTTCGTATATGCTAATTGGGTTTTAGGGCAAAATTAATTTGGGGCAAAACTAATGTTCAAATTAGGTTTAGTTTATTTTCCAAGTAGGATAAGCATAATTAAAATTAGAAATTCCATCTAATATAACACTAACCTTGTCAGCAAAAACCGGCCACCACGTAAGCATCGTACTCACCGGAGCTATGTTCCGACAAGCTCTTGGACACGCTTGGCAAAATTTTAAATCATTCAGGTACCTTTTTGTCAATATCAATAGTTGGGTACCAAAATGTCAGCGTTTGAATCTTTCGGGTATCGAATTGGTCATTACCTCTTATAGTTATTTATTTTATTCTTATTATCATTCAACATGCTACTTCCTTACTTTCAAAACCCCCAATTTACAAGGCTCATAACCAATAATAAGAACATACCTCCCTGCAATTCCTTGAGAAGACGACCCGAGGTTTAAATACTCGGTTATCAATTTTAAAGGGGTTTGTTACTTGTGACAACCAAAACGTTTGTAAAAAAGGTTGATTGCTTGGTTTAGTAACTATACTTGCAACGAGAGTTTACTATAACTTCTAAACCATCGATCTTCCAGCTCTTTCAAGCCATCGACTATTTCTCTAAATGGATTGAGGCAAAATCATTGGCCAAAATCACATCTCAACAAATGATTTCTTTTGTTTGAAAACATATTATATGCAGATTTTGTATCCCATAACATGCTATCACTGACAATGGTTGCCAGTTTGTCGATCATAACTTTACATATTTTTTACAGAATTTACACATCCACCAACATTTCTCTTCAGTTGAACATCCACAGACTAATGAGTTAGCTGAAGCAGCAAATAAAGTCATTCTACATGCCATAAGAAAGAAACTGGATATTGCAAAGTGTCTTTGGGCCGAGGTTATCCCAAAAATTCTTTGGAAAGACAACACCACTACACATTTTACAACTAAAGAAACACCATTCCGCTTAGTCTATGGTTTGGATGCTATGATTCATTTGGAGATTTCTTAGTCCTTGTTGAGAACACAAGCAACCAACCAAAATGAAGCTCGGCGACTAGGCCTCGGTTCCATATAAGAGATCCGAGATATAGTAACTCTTTGTCACCGAGCAATGCAACATAACATAGCTCAGTGATACAATCAGAATGTCCGTCCTCGCTCATTTCAAGTCGGTGACCTCGTACTCAGAAAAACCGAACAAGCTAGACGACCTCAATCTAATGGAAAACTTGCAACAAAATGGGAAGGTCCACTCCGAATTATTGAAGTCTTAGGAAATGGAATATATAAAATCAAATCTTTAGATGGTATAAATTTGCCTAACACTTGAAATATTTTCTCTTTAAAGCAATATTACAATTAAAGACAGGGACAGGCCTGTACTCTTTTTTCTACTCACAAGATTTTTTTCAAAACACAGGTTTTGCTTGGAGAGGTTTTAACGAGGCAAGCCTACCTGCACCTTTGTCAATAAAGGTCAAATGACAATCTATTGTGGCTTAAGAAAGACCAATTTATATATCAATGATCTTATTTCATCTGATCTCTGTCAAAACAGCCTATGACTATCATACAAAATTATGACTAATATGTCATCTACAATCAACTATTCCTTTATTCACATACTGCAAAAATTTCAAAAATTTATCCACTAGTGATAATTCTTTCATTCAAAACAAAAAGCATCGCAATGTCTCAACATGTGCAATATATCAATCAAACAGATAACAATCAAATAAAATTCGATGCACGAGATATCCTTGTCAAAAAAGAAAGTGCACTTCTATCAGAAAACATACGAAAAATAGGAACCAAACGGAATCCCAACACCTATACACAATGAGAAAGTTATATAACATATAACTTATACACTATCAAATATCTACAACTAAGCTCAGTCTAAATACCTACAGATACTGGTAAACCATGATATCCCCGACCTCATCAATTAGGGACACGTCAGAAGAGGCCTGGAACACCTAATCAGCAACAACATTAAAGGAAAATTTCTTATCCCACACCGAGGACCCGTCACCATTCTTGGAAAAACCATGTAGCTTCTCTCCTGCTTGCTCACAAATGTGGTTATTTCTTCCAAAGAATCTCCCTCTCCTTCTCAGCAAAATCGTCACCCAAGTTTATAACATCGACTTTCCTTTTTTTTGAAAATAATACTCTTCTTCTTGGGGCCTGGTTGATTTACCTCTCCCCCACTGTTAATTTTTTAGGATTCGAAGACGAACCCTCCTTCTCAAAATTCTTCGTCTTCAGACGAGCTCTCAAACTCACCTCTGATACACCTGGATATTTTCCACTTACAATACAATTAAACAGTATCAACATCTAGCCAATTATCAAATCCTAAAAAAAAAACAGGTTATAATTTCTCACCAAGATAGTCCACCACCAATGTTCTATCTTCCTCCCACGGAAGTAAATCAAACACAGATATTAAGTTTTCTCTATCCACAACCTTAACCAGATACTCTATTATACACTCATTTCTCAGACCTATCTCCTCTGAAACCAAAATATATTGTGGTTGTGAGCACCAAAACCAAGGGAACCTCTCTCTAAGGTGCTCGTCCAAATAGAATGGAAAATCCTCGTCCACTGACTTTACTTTCAAAAACATTTCTTTGAAATCTTTAAAGGATGACTTATAAAGTTTGAAAATAGCAAATCCTGGAGTACTTTTCAGATTCACCCAAACCCCCTTTTCAAACCCCTTTAGTTTGAAATAATGAGAAAAATATTTCAACAGAGAATTTTATTTCCAAAAACTTCATCAAAATTTCAAAATATCTCAAAAAAAGTCCAACCATTTGGGTGGAGTTGAGAGGGAGCATAGTTTAGTTGTTTCAAAACATCACACTCAGAAATAGTAAATGAAATCTCAATACAAAGTTCTCAAGAACACAGCTATGCCTGTAAAAATATTCAAAATCATTTTTCTATGAAAAACATGATCAACCCTAATGTATGGCAGCAACTCAACCCTCACTCCAGAACCTTTCCTAACTATCTTTGAAACATCAATCTCCCCAATACTATCCTTATCCACAAAAAGCGAACCTCGAATTTTAACATCTTCATTAACCCACTTGCAAGAACCATCATAATCACCTTTTAGTTTTTCCTGTCCCTTTTTATCAACCATGGTTTTTCAGAGAAGAAGAAGAAGAAGAACAAGAAATGGTAGAATAATAAAGCAAACAAAAACTAACATCTTTTACTCATGCTTTTATCAATTCCTAACACGTTTCAAAGAAAGCAAAGTTGCTTTTATGAATCCTTTCAAGATTCCAAAAACAACTCAAATACCATACTTAATGAAATCATTCAGTTCCATAAAAATCCCTAATCGTTACTTCTACTCACATCAACAGTCAGATTGCATTAGAAAATGCAAATGGTACAATCAATGAAAGGACTACTACACTTCCCTATGCAAGTTCACTTCAATCATTTCGCATTTTCAATTTATTTTATTTTAATAAAGAAAGTTGATATGGGTGCTCCAAACCTATAACTCATATCGCCGAGTTATAACCCAAAAAGCTCAACTTGCTTTATCAAAATATCATCAGGCCAAACTTGGGTGCTATGATATGACCGTTATAACTCGGTTAAAATGTTATAACTCGGCTATAAACACTATAGTTCGGTTACAAAAATACCAAAATGTATAATAACATTCTAAAAAGTTATCATTCCTCATTTAAACAAGATTCTCAAAATTATAATCGAATACATCTCACCCCAAATATAAGAAAGGGTAAGAAAATTGTTTAGAGACATTGCAATTTGCATATTATTCACTTACTAACTTGAGCGTCGGAGTGCCTTTTTCAGGTGCCCATCCCTTGTTCTCTCTTTGTCAAAGTATATCTTATCCCGTCGGAAAAGCTTGCAGTTACTCATCGGTGGATGAGCTATACAACAGCCAACCTCCACAAGAACAAATAGAATTCTATTTAGAGTGCAATTATGCAGAGGGTGATTTAACTAACAGTGTAGGGCATTATTATCTTTGAATTATACGACAGAAAAATACAACGATAATATAAAATCATTAATTGAAACGCAACATTCTAATTACTGTTTGATCAAATCTGATGTTAATGATATTATCGAAAAATTTGTGCTTAGATTTTTGTCAGATTATCCAACGATATATAAACCCGTTAAAAAGACTCGCGCTATTTTCAATAGTTTTTTGGCATGAAAGTTAGCGTCGGATTTCGCGACAAAATTTTTTGTCCAATGGTAAAATCCATAAGTTTTCAATTAATTTTTTACTATTGAGAAATCTGATAGAAACTTTGATGATATTATAGACGGATAAAATTTTGTGATAAATCCCACGGTCTCAAGCTGTTTTCTTGTAGTGATGCTATATGACGTATATGCCTGATAAAATTAAATTTGGTACTTGAATAAGTTCGTTTCCTACAAGGGTTAACAAGTATATGCCATATTGTTTTACTTAGATGGAAACTTTTTTTCTTAACTGTATTTATTGTAGCAGTTCTTTTGATCTGGTAAATAAGAGTACGAAAAAATCTGGGGAACCAACTAGAGTACCAACCAACTCTGCCAAGCACAATGTAGGACACAACAAAAAGGCCTAATAATATAACTACACTCCCCAAACCTAACCCTAACGCTAATTTGATTTCTCCCTATTAATCACTTTGAAAATTAAAAAAACACAATTGCATTCCCCCCCTTCCCGTTCCACTCTCACTCACGTCGTTCACACTGCCGTCTTCCTCTCCCGCTCCACTCACGCCGTAGTGCCGCCCCCGCAAACAGTGTCGCCCCCACCGTGTCCTCCACCGCAGTTGTTATTTGTGCAACACTAGTAATCCTCTTCGCCGCGACGCACGATCTGCATGAAACGTCTTCTACAGTACAGTTGGTTCCTCTATGTCGAGCTTCGTCCACGAGTCTCATCCACCCTAAGTCGCCGTCGTAGGTTCTTCTTTGCACCGCCATTCTCCCGGGAGACGAACATCATCACCGCGACGCACAGCGCTGGGTGGGGCATTTTTGTGGTGGGATCGGACCCTCAAACGAACCCCTTGCCGCCGATTGCAAAAGAATACACTGAGAAGGTAAATGTGGGATATTTCTTTGTTAAAATTTAGATGTTTCTTTTATTAAACTAACTGTGGGATGTTTCTTTTATTTAACTTAGGTTTCTTTTATTAAATTTGGGATTTTTTTGTTACACTTGCAATGTTTCTTTTGTAAAACTTGAATTTTTCTATTATTAAAATTGGGATATTTATTTTGTTAAACTTTGAATGTTTATTTTTCTTAAACTTGGAATGTTTCTTTTCTTTCTTGTAGGTCACCCCACATGGTGCACAGAGAAGTCACGGCGGAGGGTATATCGACAACGCGACGGACAGTTGAAGACAAGGAAGGTACCAGTGGCGAGTTGAGAGGGAATGAAATAGGGCTTCACGTTGACAATGCAGTTATGTTCTGTTAATTTTAATTTGGTGGCACTAATCCTATTTATTTAAAATCTTATTTTTTAAAACTTTAAAATTTTATTTTTCAATAATTTTAAAAAATTGTTTAAGTTGATTAGTACTCTAGTTAATTACCTAGCATGGTTGGAACAATACTGATGAACTGCTTATTAATAAATATTATATATCGTGTTATAGTGGACTTGCTACTATTGAAGAATTAAAACTTGGAATTTTTATGATTCGAGAACAAAGTAATATCAGTTTATCATCACTTTAATAATTGATGACTATATTTATTATCATTCTATATATGGATATGTACATCGGCGTGTTTATGACTTCAAAGATACATATTTTAAACATAAATAAAAATCCTAGCTAATTAAAAAAAAATATTTAAACTAAGAGAAATGCCATGGCCAACCAGCATCAGACACCTTATGCAACGCCTACGTCCTATTGCAACATGATTGTGTATCCACTTTAATTTAGTTCTAATTACATATAAACTACTTTTTTTTCCTTTTGAATAATGGCGAATCATATCTTAGTTTTTAAATATTATACTAATAAAACAATACAAGTGTTTCGCCTATCAACACTTATATTCAAGTTAATCATTATATTAGAGAAGCTAGATATTCGTATGGTCAACAACAACAACAACAATAATCCATTTATCCCTTAAACGATTAGTAGCCCATGGCCGGATAATTTGGGGGACACATATGTTGAAAACCTACTGACAACTTAGCTCTTGGTAAAGATTTGCGCATAATGGATTTTTTATTTTATTGTTTTGAATTTTGATCAGTACTAGAATATTTTGCATTATACAATAGATACTTCCTATAGAAGGTGGGGAAATAGATTGGAACCATGTTGAAAGTGGATGGACACACTTCCATACACTTAAAGAGGCAAGTTCGAAAGAATTTGTATTGAGATCAATCTTCGAAAAAAATTAGTCTCGTCTTTTTTGGCACTTAGTAAAGAATTGGGTTAAGTTTGATTTTGGTCCCCAACGTAAAGGTCGAAAATCGGAATTGTCCTTAACTTTTTTTTTGCTACAAAATGGTCCCCAAAGTTTCAGTTTGTTTTAAAACCGTCCTTCGGACCAAAATGCCCCTATCCCTTCTTCCCCAAAATCATGCAAAGCACCGACAGAAATACAAGCATAAGCACCACCACCACCACCACCACACCCACCACCACCCACCACCTACTATCATCATCATCATCATCATCATGGAATCATAAGAACTCAGAACCAGAACCACCACCACCACCCCCCACCCACTGCCACTCCATCACCATCTGCATCACACCAACCAAAACTCAGAAAATCAACATCATCATCGTCATCCTCATCAGAACCCAGAACTCAGATCTAGAACTCAAACTCAGACAAACAAGAACTCAATTCAGAAAATCATCATCATCATCAAGAACCCAGAATCAGCAACAACAATACTCCAAATTCAAATTTCAGCAACAACAATGTTCCACAACAAATTTCACAAAAAATCCAAAAATTTCGCAAAAAATTCAATTCACAGAAGAAGAAGAAGAAGAAGCGGCGGAAGCGGCTTTTTTAATGAGGGGTAATTTGGTAATAAAAAAATTAAAATTGGTAAAAATGATGATTTTAAAACAAACTGAAACTTTGGGGACCATTTTGTAGCAAAAAAAAATTAGGGACGATTCCAATTTTTGACCTCTACGTTGGGAACCAAAATCGAACTTACCCCTAAAGAATTCAACCTTTGTGTATAAGACTGCATCATATCTGCTTTATTTGTGATAATTGAATACAGCCAATAATGAAAGGTTGCCTAGAGGGCAAGCTAGAAAAGACAAGGGATAAAGAAAATAAGGCATGGCCAACAAAACAAAACCACCATGAAGCTAGCAGAGCTTGTGCTATTCAAAGCAATTCTGAACAAATTCCAATCCCAAACTAGAAAGAAAAAAACTTATGATGGAGGAAAATCAAGGAGTTGATCTCAAGGAGAAAGTCATTGCAAACAATGAGCAATCTTCTCATATACTTGCCAAAAATGAAAAGGGGTCTTTGGCCCTTGGATGATTGTGAAAACATTCCAAACAAGGAATAAACAAATATCTAGAGATTTAAATGAGCAGGGCAAAAGTGTAATTAACGCAAAAAGATTTGGCATCCTAGTCAATTAGGAAGAAAATTAGGAAGCACATAAGGGCAAACAAAATACTGTCAATTTAGGCAAGAAATGGGGAGGGAACTCGTCTAGCAAGGTCGACCAGCAAGGAGTTAGGGCAGTATCATCTCTAAAAACTCAAGGTTCTGGAAACAAAAAAAGTATGATTAATAAAGTTAATAAGGGAAAGAATAATGAGAATAACTAGAAGACAATTGCTACCCAACCAAAATCTGAAAGAGTAAAAGTTATTCAGCAACCTATAGCACCTATAGAGGATTGATAGAGGGAAATCGTCGGTAAAGAATTTTCACAAAAATAATCTCGTCGAAGTATAGATCCAAACTGATAGACAACCCTCAATCAATATTTAATTTGTTTGTCACTTAAGTCAAACCCAATAAAAACCGAGAGTATTTAAACCTTGAATCGTCTCTCAAGAAATTGCAGCGAAGTATGCATATTGTTGGTTATGAGGTATTTTGGGGTTTCCTAATAAGAGACAAGAAATATAAATAACAAAAAGATAAACTAACAACTAAGAAAGGTCTTGGCAAGAGGTGAGAATTGGAATTCCTATCCTCATTATCATCCTCAATTGTGATGGTAATTGTCTTTTGTTCTCACTTAGTTATCTTCTAACAATTGAAGAAAAGTCAAGTGAGTAAAATTGGCTCTAATCCACAAGTCCTAATAAAAAATTAGCTTTACTGGATTCAAGCCAATTAGCAATCCTCAATCACTAATCAACAAAAGAATTTGATAACTCAAGAGTCTCCAATCACTCAACCCAAGCCAAGAATACAAAATTCTACTCTAAAATCTAACCAAGCATTTTATCAAACACTTGAAAGGTATAAAAGAAAAGCATGGTAAAATTAACAAGGAATATAAAATCTACAACTACCCAATGCAAAGAAACAATAATAACAACTCAATCACGCCTTAATAAACATGAAAACATAAATTGCATTAATGGAAATTAAAATCAACAAAGAGTTCATAAACATCAAAATAACCAAATAAAAGAAATAACAAGTAAAACTAAGAGAACCAAGATGTAAGAATAAGAAATAGTAAAGAAAACTAAATCAAAACAATAATTGAAACCTAAATCTATGAAAAGAAGTAATCTAAAATCCTAAATTCTAGAGAGAAGAGAGAGCTTATCTATCTAGAATTCTATCCTAAAACATGGCTAAAACTCAACTATGACTATTTGGTTCCTCCCCCTTCAATCCCTGGTTCAATAGCATTAGAAAATGAGTTGGATTTGGGCCCAAGTGAGATCAGAAATCGCCCCAACGTGTTTCTCTAAGTTGGTCACGTGCTGCCTGTCACGTGTACGCGTGGCATAGGTGTACGCGTCACTTGGCAAATTTCTGGCCACGTGTACGCGTGGGTCACGTGTACGTGGAACCGGGTAGATTACCAAACTCTCATTTTTTTATGAATTCTCCATTTTTGCATGTTTTTTCTTCATTTCTTCAACCCAAGCTTTGCCTTCTAAGTCTGAAATCACTTAATAAAAACATCAAGGCATCGAATGGAATTAAAGTGAATTAAATTTAGCAAATTAAGAGCCTAAAAATCATGTTTTAATTCTTAAGCACAAATTAGGAGAAATTCACAAAACTATGCTATTTCATTAAATAAATTTGAGAAAAGTTGATAAAATCCACTAAATTCAATACAAGATAAATCATAAAATTATGGTTTATCAAGGATAAAGAACAAAACCTTAATGAGGGAAAGAAGAAAATTGATAAAGAGCATTAGGAGTATTCGAACTAGTTCAACTATCTCTTAAAGGGAATTTACAAAAACCACCATCAATAGAATCACATTGACTTCAATGATCCTCTCAACTCACTTATTAGCAATCCTATTGTCAAGACCATGGGTAGGTACAATATAGGGAGAGACCAGTGGTATTTTCATGGACAAACTGCCATAAATAAGTCAGAATGAGTGTGTGAACATGCTTATGGATGATGGACATGACAAGCAACCCATGCATACTCTGAATAGGGAAGATAAGGAAGAGGAATGTTCCCCAAACATGTGGAAGACTAATTCCATCAACTCTATGCTTCTATATCATTTACTTTGCCCTTTTATTTTAAAAAATTATTTTATGATAATGAACATATTAATTTGGAACTGTATAGGTGCCTCAACTAAGGGATCTCATTCCATGATTAAGGATCTAACATATAGATATAGAAATTATTTTTCTATTCTTCTTGTGACTCATGTTTCAGGTATCAAAGTAAAAAAAAATATTAAAAAGAATCAAGAATTTGACACTTGGTGCATTAGCGAGGCTGAGAGATTTCTGGTGACATTTGGTGCCTTTCGATGAAAGATAAATGGACTATAAAACTGATTATAGTGCACAAGTAGTTCATTCCCCTTGAAGTTTAATGGGACAAAGATCAACCTTGGATGCTCACAATGGTTTATGGAAGCCCACAAATGGGAAGAAGAATTGATCTTTGGAAAGATTTGGAAGATATTGTTGGAACAATCGAAGGACCTTGGTGTTTATGGGGACATTTTAATTATATCCTCACTTTAAATGACATAGAGAGTACCTCTAACTTATCCCAAGATTTTAATTATTTTCTTAATTGTCTTAATACTTGTGACCTTAACAATCTAAGCTTCACTGGCCAACCTTTATTTGGTAAAGGGGTAGCGTCAAAAGAAGATTAGATCTATAGTGTGTATACTGGACTAGTGCTATCCCATTCTTTTTATTTAAATTCTACGAGAGTTACCTGTAATGGGAGTGAGTATAAGGGGTATGTTCTGTTAACGGCTAGCTCAAGTGACAATGAACCAAGTTTGGAATGGACCTAAGTGGTGACAGAATTCTTAATATTTTTCTAGAAGATATATGGTGCGCATGAATTCCCACACTTCGTACAACTGAACCAACAAGTGCACTGGGTCGTCCAAGTAACACCTGAGCGAGTCATCGTCTATCCTACAAGGATTGTGGTTTGAAGCAAGCTATGGTTATCTTGTAGATCTTAGTCAGGCAGATAGAAGAGTTGTTGGATTTGTTTAAACGCATAAAAGAAAATAAAGAGAACTTAACTAGGTTGATATATTTGCAATGATAAGAAGATGGTTAAGGCTTGGAGATGCTTTGTTCTTCTGGATAACTATGGTTTTATTGTCTTCTTCAACTGTGAATGATTTCTTCTATGGCAGGCTGTATGTGATCAACGGCGGTTGAGTGGTCATCAATGCTCCTCTAGATCTGAACCCTAGGGTGTGGATCCATTTTGATTGAGGGTGAAGCTCCTGCAGTCTATTCTCTTTAATGATCCTAATCAAAACGCCATAGACAAGGTCGAATCTTATGGATCAGATAATGTTGCGCCTTTGGGTTCTAGCCTCTATCACAAAGACCCTAATCTCCCCATACCTCGGCTGAACTGATGTCTCGAGAAATCCCCAACAAAGTCGTGGATTAGCCGTCTAGGAGATGTATAATCAAGATAGTGGTTCATCATTGTTTGATGAAAGACTCACTCTGAACCCATGTAGAATGAGATAACCTTGTTATAGTTCAACGCATTCATAATGATGAAGAACAAAGATACATCTTAGAATCGAGAATCAAACACGAATTGAAAAGAAACAGTAATACTTTTATTGATCCATAAAACTCAGCAGAGCTCTTCCACTCAACCTAGGAGGTTTAGAAACTCATACTAATAGAAAATAAAATGGGTAAAATGAAATATGACAGGTCCCGCTTGAGAGAGAGTGATCTTCTTACTTAAATACTAAACTAATGACTAAGGATTACATAAAAAAGGGTAAAACAGTCTTTTAGTGCTAAAATCTACTTCTGGGGCCCACTTAGTGAGTGTTTGGGCTGAGCTTTGATGAGATCCGCGTGCTAGAAGGCCTCTAGGGCGTTGAATGCTGGCTAGGGGATCCTTTATGGGCGTTGGACGCTGGTCTCTTCTCCTTTGGGTGCTGGATGCCAGAATAGGGCAGGAGGCTGGCGTTGGACGCTAGTTTTCGGCCTTCAATTCTGAAGCAAAGTATAAACAATTATACATTGCTGGAAAGCTCTAGAAGTTAGCTTTCCATATCCGTTAAGAACGCTCCATTTGAACTTTTTTAGCTCTAGGAAAGCTCTTTCGAGTGCAAGGAGGTCAGATCCAGATAGCATCTGTAGCGCTTTCTCTGTTTCTGAATCAGAATTTTATTCCAGGTCCTCAATTTCAGCCAGAAAATACCTGAAATTCCACAAAAACACACAAACTCAAAGTAGAATTCAAAAATGTGAATTTTTCACTAAAACCTATGAAAACTCAATAAAACATAAACAAAACATACTAAAAACTATATGAAAATGATGGCAAAAAGTGTATAAAATATTCGCTCATCAATATACCAGAATTTTCTCCTTAGTGAAAGATAGAGTTCAACATTGATTTAATACCTGGAGTTGGTCCGATTTTGGTAGCACCTTATCGAATATCATCACTGGAATTGGCAGAGCTAAAAAAGTAGCTAAATGAACAACTTGGGGAATAAATCTATTTGTCCAAGCACGTCACCATGGGAAGCTCCAGTACTATTTGTGAGGTGAAGAAGAAAGATAAAGGAATGAGGTGCGTAGACTATTAGCAGTTGAATAAGGTTACCACCAAGAATAAGTATCCATTTCCTCAGATAGATGATTTGATGGATCAGCTGAAGAGTGCAGCAGTATTTTTAAAGATTGATTTGCAATCAGATTATCATCAGATTTGGGTAAAGGAAGAATAGTGGTGGATCCTATAAGGATTGAAGTAGTGATGCAGTGGAACCAAGCTATGACAGTTACTAAAATTTGGAGTTTTCTGGGATTGGTCGGATATTACCGACGATTCATTAGATGATTTTCATAGATAGCTTTTCCTTTGACAAGTCTTACAAAGGAAGTTCCATTCGAGTTGACAGGCATATCAATTGCCATTATGTTTGTATGACGAAGGAGAAGCTAGTATTTTGGGACCAAATTTGATACGGAAAACAACTGAGCAAATTAAGAAGATCCTTGAGAAGATTCAAGCAGCGTAAAGTTGACAGAAGAGCTATGCTGATAATAAACGTAAACCCTTAGAGGTTAGTGGAGTGACCATATTTTTTTTGGAAAGTGGTCCCTATTACCGGAGTAAGTCGAGCCCTTAGGACTAAGAAACTTAGCCTTCGATATGTAGGACCCGTCCAGATACTTAAGAGAGTCGGTCTAGTAGCTTATCAAATAGCCCTTCTCCCTTCTTTATTAAATCTCCATGATGTCTTTTATGTTTTGCAACTTAAAAAGTATTATTCCAATGAAAGCCATGTTTTGCTATCAGAAATAGTGCAATTACGGAATGACGTGACAAATTTAGTAGCACCGGTCAAGATCATGGACAAAAGCAACAAAAAACTGAAAGACAAAGTGGTTTCTTTGGTTAAAGTAGCTTAGAGACGAGATGAAGAAGTAGAACACACTTGGAAATTAGAAGATAAGATGAGAGCTAATTATCTATGCCTATTTACAGCTAAAGAAAATTTTGAGGGTAAAATTTTCTTTCAGGAGGATAGAAAGTAACACCCTAATTTTTTGTAAACAAACAACATTTTGATTTTTAA
>NC_029790.2:96809587-96815859 GCF_000816755.2 Arachis ipaensis
CTCTATGATGAACTTGACAATGCTAATATTTCATCATATATCCTTTATCACTATGTTACAAGTGTCATTTATATTAGTAACTCATATATTTAACCGTATATATATTATTACTTGTGTTTTAATATATTCAATTTTCATAATTATCCGTTTAACATATTTATAACTTAAATCGTTGACTCAGCAGATTATTAGGTGACACCTAACCTCATGAGTGACACCTACCCTATTCCTTAATTAATCATCATCAACACTTCTCATTCTCTCTTGGAACCAAACCAGTATGGGATTCCATGGCACGTTCGAGCTTCTAAGTTCGATTTCTTGAGATCCATAACTCCCATTAAAAATTTGAACCGTTTAAAATATTCGTGTCTTCCTCCTCTTCTTCATGTTGATGTCACTTTTTTTTTGGAAGAAATCAGCGGTGAAGCTTCTCTCCCTCCATGCATGTTTGGCCAAGTGAGCCCAAAAGTGGAGTAGCCACTACAAGATTAATATTTAATTGAGGGAGTATTTTGGTGGAAGTTTCTCAAAACCTCCACAATACACTTTATTTATGACAATTTAAAAAACCTCCACTAATAATTAATTTATTATTAAAATTTAAAATTCTCCTTCAAAACTTAATTTCCTCTTTTCGTAGAAATGAGACTGAGGCCGAGAAGAGAACCACGATGAATCCCTAAGTTCTGTTCCGCCGCTTCTGTCGCTTCCGCTGCCGTTTCCGTCGCCAGCGTCGTTACCACTGCCGTGTCTGTTGCAGTAGAAAGCTTCTGGATCGAGCCACCTCTTCCATCAACGCATTTTTAGATCTGTTCTCTCTATATTATCATTGTTGCCACTGCAGTTTCTCCCGTTGCCGTCACAGTTTCTACCATTGATGCCACCATAGTTGCCACGGTACAACGCTGCTTTCTCTCACTCCAATTTCTCCTTTGAACTGCTGCTAGTACTTCTTTTTCTACTTCTTCCTTATTAATTTGCTGATATTTCTTCTTTATTAACAATAAATTTTTTCTCTGTCTCACCTCCTCAGTTCTATTGCTGCTGTCTCACTGGTATCTCCTCTTGTTATGCTCTTTTGTTCTGTATTTTTTATTGTTAGATTTTAACCGAAAAGAAACATTGAACATAATTGTGAAAATTATTATAATCTCTTAAAATAATTTAATAATCAATTATTAGTGATTATTATGCTTTAATTCTAGACTTTGGCATCTACTTGCTATATATTTTCTAAGTGAATTCGCATATGCACGCAGTTTATCCTGAAGGTTGGAATCCTAGGTGGTCTGTTTTAAGGTAAGACTGATTCTAATTATGAAGTTCTGATATGTGATTTGTTTTTTAATCTATGGTTTAACTTTTGGATTGACTGAATTTATAATTAAAATTTTGATGAGAAATATGTATACTTTTAGACTTATTAAAGAGTTTTGAGGTGGTTCCTTAGGTTCATTCTAATTAGTATAATCTTTTTGTGCATTGTACATGGTTTCTAAAGAAGAGAATTGGCTAAAGAGGTAAGCTATATCTCTGAACATATGTTTTCATGCAGTTCGTTCAATTATTTGGTAAATGAACTTAAATTTTATTTGATTCTTTTTGCAATAAAATATAGAATATGAGACAGCAAGCCAATAAAACTGGAGAAGCTACTACACCAATTATAGTAAGGTAGCTAGAAGATATTTTTAGGTTGAATGAGACATTTGCCAAAATGAAACTATACTTATTTCCATAATTTTTCATAGACTTTACTTGCCCGTTTGCAACATCTGTTTCGGTTTAATTAAAATATTAGTTAATCCTTTATAAGAACTTGGTACCAATCATAGTAAATATAGAATAGTGGCAGTAGAATAGAGTAGAAATAGGAAAATAGAGAAGATAAAATGGGAGAAATATGAGGAGAATGTGGGATAGAAACAGAGGAGCTGAATGAAATCACGGTGATTTCTTTCTAGTATGTGTGTATATTATAAACACACACCCTCTCCACTTACCTTGCTAGCTGTTACATCATTTGGGCCCACTGCACTCTTTACTGGCTCTCTTTTCTTTTATGTTCCTACAATAAATAAAATGTTTAATTACTATATTTGCTTTTATAATCTTATCAAATTTTTAATTAAATTATTATATTTGAGTTGGAAAATAATCCAAATTACATGATAGGGGTCATCTTTACTCGTCTATATGTTGGTTTATTAGTGTCTCATAGATAGGTGTCATCTTTTGCTATTGCTTTCTCCAAGGACTTGCTTTTCCAAATAGTCTTTTGTTTAACAGATGTTTTATCAAACCAGAAATCACTTGCTATTGCCTCACCAAGTGAGCAATAAAAGTACAGGAAATCATTTTCTGCAGAAGATTATGCTAGAGTATCCACGTCACCAGAAGCAGGAGCGAATGAGTCTTTAGCATGATTAAATTATGATAAGTAAGCGAATGAAATTATGCTATGGAATATGGATGAGATTAAGATGCTCCTCTTGATGAATATGGTAAAATTACATTGATCAATAATCTCATTTTCTAATATAACTCATTTCACTACCAACAATCATAGACCCCACAGTGCTTGTAAGCCTTGTAGCCATTACTGGTTTCCCACTCAGCATAGCTTCTATCAAAGTGTGATCCAAACCTTGTGCTCTCAAAGTGGGGTTGATAAATAAGTCCATAGCATTATAGAATGAGGCCAATTCAGATTGTTCAAGAGGCCCCAGAACCACTACATTTTCCCCAAGTTCTCTGTACCTTGATGCCCACTACATTTATTTTATGTCTACTTTTTTAACACTATATTAATATAACATAGCATGCATCATATAATTTATGGATGTCAATATGTTAATTTGGTTATTATTTAATGTCTAATTACAGATAAAAATGGCTTTCCTGCTTTCAGGGCCTTTTTTGATAGGGCATTATGGTAAAAATGGTTATTAATATACTTCATGAAGGTGGAGGAGCTTCAGAGGATGGGTAATTCTTTATTTGGAGAAGGTTTAACTCTACTTGATAAAAGGTATATGATGAAAATTGACATTTTCTTTTTTGGTTTATTTTGATGCACTATGCATTGAACATGAACAAGTATTGATGTTTGGAGTACTGGCTATAGAGATTAAAAAAAAGACTCCTCATTGTAACAGAAATTCCTAAATATTCTTGTTTTAGTTTTAATAGCTAGTGTAAGCATTAGGACTTGTTAACTGCATTGTTAGTTTATCATTCTTTCTGGATGATAATGATATAGCTAGAAGTCAAGATCTATTTGCATTGTTTTCAAATACATTTATCTAGTTATATTCATTGTCTAGGAGTTTGGACATAAATTTGTATTTTATCATGTTATTTTTAATATTTTCTAGTTGTAATTAATGTGATTGGAAAATGATGCTAGTGTACTATATTTTGTTTTAAAGTATTTCTTTTATTTTAATTTTTTTCTATATTTTTAATGTCTTGTTTAAATATTTCTTTTTAATAATAAATGATCAGTAGTGTAACAATGTAAATTAATTTTTAAAAATTATATTGAGTGTAATAATAATGTAGATTAATTTTTAAAAATTATATTGACAGGTTTGTAAAGGTTTGGAACCTCCACAAAATAGTTGTTATTTTTAAAATGGAAAAATCTTTTTGTGGGGTTTTGAACCGCCACAAATATTGACCAAAAACTGCCACAAAAATCCAAAATAAAACCCCACTAAACACACACAAAATCCCCACTGAATAAATTGTGGAGGTTTTTAAAAACCCCTACAAAAGACCTCGTGGCACCTCAAATTTTAGGGGTTTTAGTAACTCCACAAACTATTTGGTGGGGTTATAAACCTCCACAAATAAGAGAAAAAAATCCCACAAATAAACAAAAACCTTGTAGTGAGCCGATCTTTGATATTTTCTTCTCAGATTTCTCGGTCAGAAAGTTTCCCTGGTACTTTGGTTGTAAGGATAGCGAGCTAGAGGTAGGATTCGATAATTTCACACCGATTAAATGTGAATGTGATAAGTGAATGTTAGTTTGATTGATTATTGTTTGAGTTTGATTGAGTTTATGTTGAATTTTGTTGAATTATTATTTTCTTGAGACCTATGGTTTGACCAAGAGAGAACAGCCCAGTTGGGGTATTATTGATGATTTTTGGAGCTGTTGTGATGTGGGTTTTTGATGAAAATTGATGAGGTTTAATGGCCGTAATATTAAATTAAAAGCTGTGAAAAATCGGTAATTATAAAGCTCAAAAATGAATTAAAAATCAAGTATTTAATTTGAAGGATCATAAGAGAGGGTTTCAGTTTTGAGGAGAAATGTTTGTCACCAACACTAAATTATTTTCAAGAATGAAATTTTATTTTGATAAAAGATCGGGTTAAAAATAGTAATTATATAAGTTTGGGATATTTTGAATTACAAAAAAGTAAGCATTCAGGCGTGAATGGGTATTTTATAAAATTCAGGGTTACTTTTGTAAATATTAATATATGTGAGATTTAATTAGTATTTTTCTAAAAATGTTGGGCTAAAAATAAAATATTTAAAAGCTTGAGGTTTGAAGTATAATTTCTAAAAGTTTAAGAATAAAGCTTTAATAAAACTAGTTTTTGATATCAAAATAAAATATTAATATTATTAGTCTTTTATTATTATTATTATTATTATTATTATTATTATTGTTATTATAATTTAATTATTATTCATTTTATTAAAGATATTATTTTATTAAATAAGAAAAGAGAGGTAAAACAGTTATAATCCCTAAAAGCTTTAGAAAGACAAAGTTAAGTTAAGAATCTTATTATTCTCCTTTCATAAGACATTTAGGAAAAGGCAAGAGAAGAGTGTGGATATAATTTGAAATATTAAAAGCATGAAAGTAAAAAGAATGAAGAAAGAAAAGTAGATGATTAAAGAGATCTCTGTCACAGGAGATCAGAGAGTAAAGACTAAAAGTATCTAACGAACCTCTGCCACAGGAGAGCAGAGAACAGAAAAGAAAAGAATGTATTAACTAAATGGATATTTGCTTTATGGAGCAGATCTCAATCACACGAGAGTAGAGGGTAAAGATAAAAAGACTCTAAAAAACTGTCTGCCACATGAGAGCAGATATAACCATGTTTGGGCTTTAGTGCCAAATGTAATGTGTGGATGCCCGTAGGTTACATTGCTTTTTTTGAGACATACATGAATACCTTGGGTGCTACGTTTGTGAGTGGAAGTTTACTTACAGAGATTTATGACAGCCATACATGAGCACTAGAAGTGCTGCGCCGGTAAGACAAGGATTTCTTACAAAGGTTATGCCATAATGTGCTTAGTCTTGGACTAAGCTCTGGAAAAGCCATATCCGACCAGAGGTGTTGGATTACGTCGAGAGCGGATAAAATTAACAGATAAGCTCAATACTTGCACTAGGAATACACATGGAACATATTTGGTTGCGCATATTTCTCTGTGATTTGTGTTTCTGTTATTGTGTGTGTGCTGTGTGTTTGACTTATATGTTTATTAAACTTTATTTATATTATATTTGTTAATGTCACTGGCTGGTGATATAATAATACGAACCTAACTAACTACCCTGACCCTACTAATTAAGGGCTCCCCAGTTCTCACCCCTTCCTTTTTCCCTTCAAATGGAGACGGGAGTGATCTTCTATAAGTTGGACCATTCATATATATATATATATCCGAGGACGCGATATATCATAGTTTCTACGTAGTAGCCACAGAGGCCAAGTATGCCTATATGTATTACATGGTCATCCTTTCTAGCAATCGATTAACACTCTTTACTTTGACCACAACGCTCCTTATGATTTTCCACAATCGTAGCTTCATTCGGACACACCCCATCATCCCTTCCCAGACGTACCTGTATGGGCGAGTGAATCTGTACCAATGGACGAGTGTAGTGGTATTGGCACCAGAGATTTCCTTGAAGTTATGGAGATTTCCAACAACAATGACGAGGACCCAGAGGAGGATGTGGAGGTGATAGAGATCTTGTCTTCTGATAGTGATGACTAACCAGGACAGTTATGATAGGTAGTATGTTTTGGACGGCATCTCCAGCTTAGCATAGATTTTTATGTTTGGTCTCTCACTTTTAGTTAGGACCACAGTAAGATTAGGAGTTGTTAGAATTTCTAGGCTAGTTCGAGTGCCATATTAGGGGTTTCTTTTATGGACTAGGACCCGGAGTGTAATATGTCCTTACATGTACATAGTTATGTAAAGGGGTGTAAGATAT
>NC_029790.2:96816093-96820307 GCF_000816755.2 Arachis ipaensis
TACATGATGCTCCGTTGCCGCTGCCAGAGCTACTGCTCCATTCCGTCATTCTTCTTTTTCGCAGTAAGTTACTTGCGCTCTAAATCTTTTGACGTAATCGTTCTAGTTATCTGTGGTTAAGGATTTTGAATTATGGACGACGTAAAGTTAATTTACTAGGATCGCATGTCAAAATTGAGATTGTTGCTGAACCACCGGAGGTTCTAGCCACTGTCGAAGCTACTGCTAGGTAAGTTCGGAGTGGCTGTGTTGCATTGTTCTTTTATTATAGTAAGTATCTCTGTCTCAGAACCCTCGTCGTTAGTATTCCGTTATATGTTTTTAAGGTTTTCACGATATTAATGTTTTAGGATTGAGTACTGAGGTTGCATGTTACAATTAAACCTTATGTATTGTCTGGTCTGTCTTGGAAGAATATGATTATTTATTTGATTGAATTACTGATTGATTGTGTTAAACTAGTGATTGTTGAATTGATTTTCTGGAGTTTTGAAAATGAGTTTGATCTAATGGAATTGACTTGATTTTGGAATTAGTTTGATTTGGAAAAGGTTTAGATGGGACTTGAGAAGGGTAGCAAAGTCTGAGTTTTAGAGGATGTGCTGCCAAAATTTTGTTATAAAATTTAAGACTTTTGTTTGAAATGTTAGTTAGGGAACTTTGGATTTTGAGAAATTGTATTATCTGATTTTGAATTACTTAAAAAAGCATGATTTATGCTATGATTTTGAGTTATAGAGAAAAGCATTTTTGCTGAGTTTTATTTATTAAGAAAAGTAATGTATTTTGAGTTCGATTAATTTAGAAGAGAATTACCTTTCGACTTTAATGTATTTAAGAAAAGTATTTTTTTTTTTGAGGTCGATTTAAATATGATAAGGAAAAGTGATTCTTGGCAAAATGTGAACTAAATACATTTTGTTTTTTAGAGAAATTGAGCCAAGAATGATTTTGAAATTGGGATAGAGATGAGTTTGGTTTTAATTGAGACGCGATCTATAAGTCACAAGAGTGTGCTAGGCACTATATCCCTGGGCAGTGTGCCGGGCACTATATTCCTGGGCAGTGTGTCGGGCACTATATCCCTAGGTAATGTGAGGACAGAGGCTGAGTATTTTGTTCACATCCTTTCGAGTCACAAGAGTGTGTCGGGAACTATATCTCTTGGATAGTGTGTCGGGCACTATATCCCTGGGGGTTCCCATTTTTATATTTGTGACCGAAAGGTGACATTTCCATGGGGATGTGTCGGGTTGGCAGTTGAACCGACAATGTGATATCACAGCCAATTAGGAAAGACATTTATCATATGCATCTATTGACATTGTTTGGGTGTGTATATTGTAATTGGCTTGCCTGTGTGAATAATTCTGTTTAACTGCTAATTACTATACTTGATGTAATTACTCTTGTTTGTGTTTGAACATCATTACTTGTGTTTGTGTTGGATTGTGGTGAATTGGATGTTAATTAAGTTGCTTGGGCCTGAGGCCATCATTGGTTATGTGATGGGATGGAGGCTGTGGTTGGTTTGTGTTTGAAGTTTAGTAAAGTATGAAAAATCAAGCTAGTTCAGCATAGACTTAATGAACCTATGCTTGGAACAGGTTGGTCATTCATACTATCTAGGAAAAACTTTTAAGATTTTTATAAGAAAGGAAAATGTTCTTTGTAAGCTTTAGATAATTAACTGATTTCTCTTTTAAAAAGGATTTTGGATTTTGAGTGTTAAACCAGTGGTTTTCGAAAAGGTACATGAGAGGAGCAACGATCATTGTATTTGAATACAATTTCCTTTTACATATCTTGTTATAGCAATTCCTTAACCCTCTACTAAGAACCCTGTAAAGAATGATGTTTTCACTCCCCTACAAAATTCTCTTTTTAGGATATGGACAAAGACGATTATGAAGAGTTTATATTGTTTCTGATTATACGATGTTTTATATTATTTTAAATATTAGTTTTCCTTGTCATTATCTTTATAATTCTTGTAAGAGGGATATGAGTTGTAGTATATAATGCTTGTAAGTTATTATTATGTATATGTATTTATTTTAAGTGTTATATCTGGTTTGTATGCATGTATGTATGTATTTAAATAAAGAGTATTTATGGGTTCCCTTTCTTTCTAAAGAAAAAATTTTTACACGGTTCTAAGCGCTAAAATGCTCCTATCTTAGTATTAAATATTTTATTGAAAGTCGTCATAATATCCATGCTATTGGAGTGGCGCGGCCGGAAGCGTGACATTCTGGTAGCAAGGATGTTACACTTGTCCTTACTCATGTTCAGATACTTTAGCATCTAACTATTGAAGGCAGAAAATAAGAGGCATTAAACAACAAAATGAAAACTACTAATTAACATGAAATAGAAAAATTTTACATCATCTTACACAAACATAAGAATATGACATACAAAGAGCCCAAATAACCATAAATAGATAAATAAATGTTTCACCAGTGAATGAAGTAAACTTCCTCACTGTAGTGTACCCTTCAAACCAGATGGATTTTCCATCACTGAAAGATGAAGAATCTTCAACTACTTTCCCTGAAGAAGATGAGTTTTAAATTCCAGTGAGTACAATGCTCTTTGATAATTTGTATCTCATATATGTAGCATTATCTGCTGACATATAATTATATAATATGCATGCAATAAATCTAGACAGAAGTATCATTCAGCCATTATATTTATTTTTAGGGAAAAAATCAGGTTTTGTTGAAAATACCATAGACTTGAGCCATATTGATCCATTAAGGAATTTACATTTAATTCACTCTGATTACAAAATTTTATTCAATTAGATATCAGTAGGAAAGAAAGTAGACATTATAGCATTTGTTTTCCTATAAAAATAAAAGATATTAATGGTTGATTGATCGTGTAAAGATACTCTAAAAAATAACCAAAGCCTTTTATTTGGACACTATTACTTGTCAAGTTTAATACAACTACTTGTTGCAGATACATAAGGGAAATATAACTGCTAATATTGACAAATTACTAAGGCTTATAATTTGTAGGCAAGGGAAATTTAATGTTTTCCAGTGTTGTAAAAGGCTCTTGATCACTCAAAGAATCTTTTCCTGAATCTATACCCTGTCCATCCTCTCTAGTTACATTTTTACAGTCATTAGCTATACATCCTTTTCGCAACTCTAGCATCTCTGAGGGAAGTTTCTATTAAATCAAAATAAAAACCACAAATCTGAGCTACCATGTGAATACTATTCAATTCCGAATACCAAAGCAGAGTATGTAAGGAACTAAAGGGCAAAGATAAACATTAAGACTTCAAAGTTGGAAAAAGAAATGCTAAATGGTCATAACTTTGACCATTAAAATTGAAAGAGCATTTGTTCCCACTTTTTGATATTATAGTTGCCAAAAGTGAGATCTGATGAACATAAAAAAAGGGAAAATGGTTAACATTACCCTTAGCCTCTTCCATACTATCAACAAATCAATCCCGTGCCATAATACCTACATTAATGAAACAAATTTTTGGCAATCCACAAGATACTAGTATGATAAAGCTTATAGAATCCTTCTCATTCAAATAAACTACTTTTTTCTATTACTTGTTTATTTCACATTGCTGATCAATTATCCTTCTCATAGTACTGCATACTAAGTTTACAGACACACTAAAAAAAATCGAACACCCTAATGCTGGAATAATTAAAAATAACATAAAAAATTAAAGTCATAACAACAAATTATGATAAATAAATAGAATTTATAAACAAAATTGAAAAATAAGAAACCCTAAGGCTTGAAAATTTAAAAACTGAATTTAAAGTTCAGAATAAATAAGGAATCACAACAAAAAATTAACAAATCATACCTGAGGTTGAGGCTCCATTAGAAGATGCAACAACGAAGGCAGAGAGACTTAGAATGATAGAGTATCACGACGCTGATAACGGCAGAGAGATTGAGAAGGACGGAGAACGACGTCGCTAAAAAGGACAAGGCTGTTGAGATCGACGGTGTGGAGAACGACGACATTGAGAGACGCAGCTGTTGGACAACGTGAGGCTTCGACGGAAACGGCGATTCCTGGACGGCTGGACAACGACGACAAAGAAAAATAGAGGACTATGAGTTTGTGACTGAGAGTGGGAGGGGGAATGAGCGTGGTAGTGAGAGGGGAGGAGAGTGGCGGACGACGGTGACAGGAGAGGTAGGAGAGAATCTAAAAT
>NC_029790.2:96820537-96821341 GCF_000816755.2 Arachis ipaensis
TGAAAAAATTATCACGCTTCAAAAGTGTGTCGATTGATTCTTTTAGGCTATGCTTTTGAAGCGTGGTAATAAAAAGCATGGTGATAGGATTTTAAAAACATCACCTTAACGTAAGTCATTGGCACGCTTTAAAAGCGTGTCTGTTGTTCTCTATTGCCACCCTTTTGAAACATGGCAAAAAAGCGTGGCCAAATCTCGAATCAATTGCCACTCTTATAAAAGTGTGGTCATTGACTCCTTTTTCCACGTTTTTAAAGTGTGACAAGAGAAAAACGTGGCAAAATCTCCAATTGATCGCCACCCTCGTAAAAGCGTGATTATTGACTCTTTTTGGCTATGCTTTTAAAGCGTGGGAAGAAAAAATGTGACAACAAACGTTTTTTCTTGTATTGATTGTTGGATTATTAAATTAAAAAAATAAATTAATAATTAAAAATAATAAAAAAATAATAAATTTTGATAGTTCCCTAACATTTTTTATTTCAAATAGGTTTAATGTTATCTTGTCATTCAGTCGTGAAAATCACATCACTCTTATAGTAGCATGTATAGTGACAATATAGTTAGTTAAGCAATCTATATATTGTCAATCAACTTATTATTATCACTATGTTGACTCCATTGTCAACTTTTACTTATTCGTAGGTAAACCCTAATTAATAACTTTTAATGTAAATATTATTAATAAATTTTCTCTATTATCTCTAAAATCACAACATTAAAATATTTGCATGTATAAGCTAAAAGAAAAGATTGCCTAATTAACAACATTTTTATTATGAACATATTAAGGACGTTAAGTGT
>NC_029790.2:96822177-96823286 GCF_000816755.2 Arachis ipaensis
TAGGATAAAAATATAGAATGTTTCAAACATTGGAAACAAAATTAAGGCTTGATACAAATATTAAAAGCACCGTAATAATACTTTATTCTTACTAAATTAATTAACCATGATTTTCCGAATGTGCACAGCTTCTGAAATTTATTAATAGAGCAATGCTAGGAGCCAGCAACATTTGTGATTAGTAGCCATCAACTAGCCATCAATGATGATTTGATGGTGTGAGATTGGTGTGAGATTTCATCCAATGGCTCACCTTTTTCTGCTGGTTACATGCTGGCCAAAATGCAATAAGATTGCTGGCCAAAATGCAATATATCTTTTGGAACCAATCTATAAATGTGTATGAGTGAACTAGAAGTCTAGAACTAAAGGGATATATATATTTGCTACTTAAACCGCATTGAAGAACAAATTAAAGTTACGTTCTCAAATACTAGTTAAAATATCTAGGCCTATCAATGATAATAACCCTGAATAATTATATTGTAATTATATACTGTTGAGTGTGATATATATGATGTTGCTATGAAACAAAATCATGAACTCATCTTCCAACTTCCAAGCATCACAGTACAAATTAGGATCATGATCACAGCACAGATACCACATTGAGACAAAATTTACAATAATTAAGTTGCATGAAAATCACTAACGTTGAAAATGATGATTATACAAGAACATCGATTTTCCACATACTCGTTCTTGTTATTATTATTCCAATATATCTGGCGCTTCGTCTAGTTAATTTCTAAAGCAACCTCTTCTTTGAGTACAGCCACAGAACCCTTGTCCTATTGATAGGCAACACTTACAATAATAACAAGGCCCATAAACAGTGTCTTCATTATATATATAGTGCCCTCCCCACTTAGCCCTTTAAATTGTTCACTATTTTAGACATAATAATATTTATTTATTTATTCAATATATGTTGCTCATGAGCATTATTAGAATTATATTTCTACTATAAACGAAATTGTAACTATCTCTTATCATTTGGATTTTTTATTAAAATTCAAATTCAAGGTTATAAGACAAGAAAAAAACCTAGCTATCACTTCTTGATCAATTTGGTGTTGATGAAAAGTATTTATTTTTTTATTGGATAA
>NC_029790.2:96824642-96853788 GCF_000816755.2 Arachis ipaensis
ATGTAATTGTTGTTTTCAATATCTATCATTCCATATTATTTATTGATGACCTTTCATATCAAGAGAGGGTTGATAGGTCATCAACTTCGATCAGATTTGTTCATTTTAAAATATCAAAGATCTGGAGAGAGAACATTCAATAATATTATTGTGCTATTTTTGTATAATCATTTGTAACTGAAAGATGAAAGATGGCATTGATACGGTGTTCTATGACGCAACACGATAATAATTTGTTTGCACTAGTTCACATCACATGTTTTATTTTGCACGAAAGTTTGATATCACAAACTACTATTTCAATTTGTAAGGCATAAAATTGATCATGGCTATATATATTGGTGTATATTTACGAGGGTTAATTATCAAATTCATCCTGAAATATTATTTATTTTTTAAATTAAATTTAAAAAATTTAATTAATTATATTAGTCTTTAAAAAATAAAACGTAAATTNTTTAAAAAATTTAATTAATTATATTAGTTTTTAAAAAATAAAACATAAATCAAATCGATCTTTTCATCATATAAATAACGATGTGTTACATTAAGTATCAATGATATAATAATATGATATAATAATATCACGTATCACAAAATGGTTAGTTGACATATTATGTCAATAATACCTAACATGCATGTCACATATCATCTAACATGTTATAATTGTTTTTATAATTAAATTAGTCGCTAAAAATATCTATGTATATTATTTTCATTCTTAAAATTTTTAAAATTGAACATATTATTCTATTTGAATACATTTAGAGACTAATTCGACTTTAAATATATAGTTACTAGCAGAAGACCCGTGCAACGCACAGATCGAAATTTTCTATTCACAACATAAGCTAAAGTTTTTTAATTTTATCAGATTATTATTTTTTACATTAGTAACAATTTTTATGTCTTAAAATAGACATTAAACAAATACAACCAAACTAAAATAATAACAGTAAAACTCTTTAAATACATATTTTATTTCTCTCTAATAAGATAGTCATCATCATCAATAGCACCCTAATTCAAATCTATTGTCAACAATGTTAGACCTGCATATCAATAAAGAACACTCAGTTAGTAGACCCACGGTGCTTCTTCTGAACGATAGCTGAATATAGAATTTAGGGCATATGAAACAAAACGAACCTAAACACAGAAGACAATAGGAATTAGGGAAAAGTAGGATATATAAGGGTATGGAAAAAATATACTAAACAAAGAATGCTATTGAATAATTCACTTACCAAATTATATTTTTTAAAAAACTTTTTTATAAATATTAGATGTGGAGTTCCAATAATTATCATCTTCATTATACAATAATATCTTCAATCCTGATCTTGTTGTCACTTTAAATATCGCAACATATAATTGTCCATGAGAAAAAATTGCTCGTCGAAGATAAATACCAACTAAAGATAAAGTTTGTCCTTGACTCTTATTAATAGTTATTGTAAAACAAAGACTAATTGAAAACTGCCTGCGCTGAAATTTAAAAGGAGTACCAGGATCACTGGGTACTGAATTCTTCCGAGGAATAAAAACTTTGTCACCAATGTTACTTCCAGACACAATTTCAGTACCAATAATATTATCTCCAAGATCTTGAACAATGAGTCGAATTCCATTACATAATTCATTTGCCTGATCTATGTTCTTTAGCAAAATAATAGGAGCACCTTTCTTCAATTTAAGAACATGTTTTGGTATCCTTGAACATGTAATCTGATTGAAAAATTCAGTTGTCAACCAATCAGTTTCAATTCCATCTTGACAATTACTTCTATAAATAGAGTCATAACTCAAATAAACCTTTTCTAACCCAGAAAGAGTATCAACAACAAAATCATTTATCTGTTGCACAATATCAACAGTAGGAGCAAGTATAGCACGTTCTTGAAAATACAAAGCATTACCATGGTTATCATCAATATCCGAATATATAGCTGAAACAATATCCTAAATAGGATTCTCAGTCGAAGAAATAACTAAATCACTTAGAATATCAACAATAATTTCATCCTCTTTTTGAACCCCACAAGAACTTTCACCAATCTTTAAAATTCAATCAAAGAATTCTTTTAATTCATCCAAATTTGACATGAAGAAATTTTTTTGCAATCGAAGATTTTTTGTCAACCATATTACCTTACAATGTTTCAAAGAATTGACGAATTAATTGAAGTCATAACTATTTCAGCACAAGTTCCTTTAGGAATAACTGGTAACACTTGTCTAAAATCACCACCAAACACAATAACTTTCCCATCAAAGGGAATATCATGAGCCGAAGGCACATTCGAACTCATTAAATCACAGAAAGTTCTATCAAAGGCTTCAAGTGCCAACTTATTCGTCATGGGTGCCTCATCCCATATTATTAGAGAACACGACAGATGAGTTCTACTCGTTGACTATCTTTCTTAATATTACACAGATTCCTCATTTAACTTGATTAGAATGCAAAACAATGAGTGTGTAGTCCTCCTACCAGGCAGTAATAGAGATGCAATACCACTAGAAGCAACATTTAAAACAATTTTTCTTTCTGAATGAATACGAGAAGACAACAATTTCCACACAAAAAAAATTTTAGTACCACCAAATCCATAAACAAAAAAGAACCTAGCTCCTTTATTGTAACTTTGTCAATTATTTTCTAGTAAATGAGTTTTTGTTCATCTGCCAATTTATTCAAATTCCTCCCGTAGTTGATGTACATCATAATCCAACTCATTCATAATCATAGAATTTGAAAAATGAGAAACCAACTCTTGATTAGGAAAAAGCATTTGGAAAAAATCTTTCAAGATTTTGCCGTTCATTTGCAATAATTTTTTAATTTCAGTCAAATAAAGAATTTCAAGTTCTCTTGTGATCATGAGCTCTAAGAAATAAGTGAAAAAAAACACATAAATTACAAATAAAAACTAAACATATCATGATATAATCATCTACACATAAATTTAATCAATAATAAATAATCAAACAGGAGTTTGAAAAATATCTGGCAATTACAACTCGCATCTTCGATAATATAAAATGTCATCACCTAATAGTCTCCAAGTGTCTTCCCAAACCAATTCAGGTTTATTCATTGAATTAGATGCAAACAATGTAATAAACAACTTACGGAATTGAAAACCAGAAGACAATTTTGCAATTTTCTTAATAGCATTAATGAACTCCCGATCATCACTCAATAAACCAAGAGCATTATAAGTAGCCTTGAAAGAATCATATAGAACACCATAAGAGTACGAATTCTTTCAAAACTTTTACAACCCCTCTAAATATTGAGCAACAGACGCAAATAAAATATCTCATCCAAACCATAATGGATAAAAGTTAGCCTTCCAGTTGAGAATCCTCTCTGTCTTAGAATCCATTCCTGAGTATCATGCAAGTAAACAAATTGATTTGGATATTTAGAATAGAACAAATGATACCATACGGGAACTTAACAATGGCTCGCATCCTAGCAGTAAACATTGTATTCTTATACTTGTTCTTCTCAATAATTTTTGGAATCTTATCCTCATTAGTAAATATTAGATTCTGTCTTCCGAGAAAATGGAATATCAACCATTGAACAGATGACCATTTGTGATGAATATCAAATGCAAATAATTTCCAAGCAGATTCACAAGGTGCTAGATATCGACAATTGTAAGAACCGCAACTAATTAACCGGTTAATTAAGTAATTAAATTTGTCCAAATTAAGTTCCAAATAATTATAGTGAGAATTAAGGGATTTAAATATGATTTCTGGACTCAGTGGCTTTTTCTGAGTTAGAAAATGTATTTTCTACGAAAAACCGTGAAAAACTGCGAACCAGTAGTTAAACCGGTTGAACCGGTTGAAGTCTGTCCGGTACTGTGCGAGAAAAATTTAAAATAGTCAAAAACCTTAGAAAAATATTAGAAGTCAAAACTGGGCGTTAATTGTAACGGTTTGGCCCAAAGTTGGGCCAAACGGACTAAAAACGCTAACGGGTTGGACCGGGCCCAAGTTGGGCCCATGCCCAACACTATATAAGTCCATTAAGTGGCCATTTCAGCCACTTTAACACCACACCACCAGCAGCAACGTGAAAAGAAAGAAGAGAGGTAGGGTTCCAAAAGTTCACTATTCATCATCTTCTTCTTGGAGCCATATCTCACTCTCCGGAGCTCCAATTCGCGTGCCATCAGTTGCCACGCAAAGCTCTCGTCGAGCTCTTCGATTTCATCCGAACAAAGTGGTAAGAAACTTCCAATTTCTTGCCCAGTTCTTCATTCTATAACAGATTCGGTTTTTTGCTATGGTGAATGAGTGGTTCTTGTGATTTTGATTAATTAGGTACAATCTAGCACCGGGTACTTAGTGGGTTTTATCCTAATCAACTTTGAGTAAGGTGAGAAAATAAACTCCCTTGTGATTTTGTAGATTTGATGAACCCTAGGTTGAATTATTGTAAATTATGTATTATATCTTGAAGTTGTGAATTATTGGATATTGTTGGAGCTTGTTGGAGTGGAATTGGAGGCTTGCTTGTGGTTGAAAGCTTGCTTATGCTCATTTTGGGGTTTTGGTGCATATTGAGAATCGGCCAAGGTATGGTTTCGGTTTTCTCTATGTAGTATATAATATTTATGGACACTTAGGCTAGTGACCCATAGGATAGGGTTGAATTTATGTGGTTGTGGATGATGGTTGATTGATGTTATATGTTGAATTAATATGGTTATGTTGAGAAATAATGATATTGAGATTATGATGTATGATAAATTGGGGTGAATGACTATTTTTGTTTATGGCTAAGCGTGAATGAGCTTGATGATAGAAAATTGATGTTGATATAATGATGAATGGTGAGTGTGTTGGTGGAAAGCTATTGATAATTGTAATATGATGATATTGATGTTGAAATTAATGAAGTATGATGAGAAATTGGTATAAATTGTGGCTTGTGACCCAAGAGGGCAGTTTTTGGTGAAAAATGGATCTTGGAATGACTTTAAGTGGTTTGGTATGATTTAGAATATGTATGGTAAGAAATTGTGTAAATGGTGAAGTTTGGTAAAATTGGATTTTTGGTGAACTTTGCTCGATCATAACTTTTGCCTCGATTTTCTAAACTGATTGGAATTTGTTTAGACTTTAAAGATTTTTGAAAACCCTTTAAATCAATATAAAGCTTGTGAAAATTGGAATTTTGTGGAGGGAGTTATGATCATTCAAAGTTGGTGTTAAAAATCTGAAATTCTGCAAAGTTGCAGAATTTCATGATTTCTGATATGTGCGAGCGCACACCCTACAAAAATTTTGACCTGTGCGGACGCATGCACGCACAGGTAGGGAAGTGCGTTCTGTTTGCAGCGCTAGCACAGCTTTTGCGCGCACATATCTAAGGAAGAATGTCAACCTGTGCGGACGCACAGGCTTATGCGGACGCACACGTCGGGAAGGTCAATCTGTTGGGGTGCTGGCACAGGTTGTGCGATGGAATGGATTTTAAAAATTATGTCACCTGTGCGTACACACACCTCTATGCGTACGCACACATTTTAAAATCTCCTGGGCGTGCGCACACACACACCCCTGTGCGGCCGCACACGTCCTGTTTCTTAAATTTTTCCTTTTTTTCAACTATTCTACCTTCCCAACAAGGTTGTAAACTTCTAAAACACCATTTTAAGAGTTTTGGGCTTAACTTTGAGTATTAGAACATGGGATATAACTTAAGGGTTCTAGAGCATGGTTTTATGATAAATTAGAAAACGGAGGCCTAGGTTTCTGGTGTGTTGAGAATGATTTGACGTTGGGTGGAGGATGATTGATATTTGAGATAAGGAATGATGAACTTTTGACATTGGAAATTGAGTTATGAATGGACAGTGGTTGAGATGAGTCGAGGACTCGGATTGAGACGATGGATCTCTGTATATTGAAAATGTTTTCTGAAAAACCACTGAAGTACTGATTTGTACTAAGATTATGAGACGCTATGCGCCTGGCAGGGATGGGGTTGGATCCCGCCTGTCGAGGTAGCGGCGGCGGCGTAAGGGCGGTGGTTCGTCCTGCTTGCATTGAGATGTGAGGTTTGTGGCAAGAGTATCTTGTTCGCATCCCTTCGGATCTATAGGCGAGCAGGCGCCGGTACCTGGACAGTGATCCGGGCACTATATCTCGGGGGTTCCCATATGAGAAATCCGAAGGGCGACGACTCCATGGAGATGTGTCGGGTTGGCAGTTGAACCGACAATGTGATATCACAGCCAGTAGGGCAGGCATTCATCATATGCATTTTCTATCTGTTTGTTTGCTTTGCCGACTTGTAATTGTATGCCTAATTGAATAACATGCCTATTTGCTTACCTGATCTACTTGCGTTGTATGCTTTTACTTGTGAATTACTTGCATTGTTATTAATTGTGTTTTCTACTGGGATTGAGGAGGTTCGAAAGGCGGTGGCGATGGGATCGCATGGAGGATAGGTTGGTGAAGGCTGTGGGACAGCGGTGTTTGGTTAGAATAGAAATCCCTTAAGATAGATTACCCGGTTTATTTATAATAAGGTTTATATTATGCTTAATTGTTTTAGAATGCTTTAAGTTTGAATCCTGTGATGGATATGGAGCTTAGGATTGCCTTTGGCGTCCCGGGGTCTTATATCCTACATCACTAGGCACTGTTACCATACTGAGAACCTCCGGTTCTCATACCATATCTTTGTTGTATTTTTCAGATGCAGGTCGCAACCCACCTCGGTGAGTTGTTTTGGGATGGTGATAGAAGCGGAGGATCTTGGAGTCTTTTGGAGTCTTTTTGGTTTATCTTGTTTATACATCTCTCTTTTGTATTTTGTCTTAGCCTAGAGGCTTGTTTTATGAGAAAAAAACTTGTATAAGCTGTTTCAAACTGTCAGTTTTCTGTATAGTTATGTATACTTGTATATGGCTAGCCGGCTTAAACTCCGCGAGTCGACGCTAGTTTCCTATGATATTATATACTTATATTTTGTTATATCTTATCTGTTTCTTATGCCTTAAACTAGTAGATCGTTAATACGGTTTGCGCTTTTCAAATCCAATATTTGAGCTATATTTTTTATCGGGCTTCTAGATATTATATTATTCTTCTATATATTATATGTATGAGCTTAGAATTGTCATAACCTCTGATTAACCTTTGCTTTATGACGCGAGATAAGGCTTAGGCTAATTAGGGTGTTACAACAATCATAGAATTGCTTAATCTCATCAATATTTTGAACACCATGTTCCTGAGTTTGTACATTTCTAATTGTTGCAATAACACGATCTGGGCCGTTGTTTATATATTTAAACAAATATTTGATGACATTTGACTTGTTACAAAACTCCAAATTGATATGAGCTCGATATTTCATTAGGAGCATTGGATTATAAGGAGCAACAAACCGATTATCCACATCCACACCATTTATTGTGTATGTAATCCCCATATTATGCCTTCTATATATTGGATAACCATCCTTATCAAAATTTGTCGAGTCAACAAATATTTTGGGATAAAAAGAACAACCACCATTTCTCATGCAAGGAGAAGAAGGTTTTAAATTACCACAAGGACCATGAATCATATATTTGGTAACAATGCTATACAGCTTTAGAAATCTCGTTGGATCTGGTAACTCAGCTGATATATCTCATCCATGATTTCAATTGTTTGCATCCTACTTGCATTTTGAAGCTAAACCAATATATGAGCATGTGGCAAGCCTCTTTTCTGAAATTCAATTATATACATTCTTGAATAAAAGAAAAATCTAATTTTAAATATAATTCATTATTAGATAAGCAACAAAAAAATCCATAAAAATTACCTGCATTCATAGGTTCAAAGAAAACACCATCTTTCAAATCAGTTTTCAAAGATTGAATTTTCAATTCAAACAATTTTCATGCAAGATCGGGTCGATCAGATATAAGAATGAGTCCGTTTAGTGTATCTTTGAAACTCCAACCAACTTGAATTGCATGTTATAGTAATAAATAGACTAGGGTATCCATATTGTTTGCAAATAGACATAGCATCCTAACAATTAGTCAACATATATCTTCTTCCCCCAATAAAAGAAGACGGCAACACAATCCTAGTTGCAATGGACGATGCATTAATATCTCCTCATTTCATGGCCTCTTCAACTCCTTGCAATATATGAGATCTTATATTTTTCTGGTCAATCTAATATACAAAAGTCATTGTGACTCTACCATGCTAAAAGAATCAACAATAAATTGTTGAAATAGCCTTCTAGATTTAAGTATTGTCCCAAACTCAGCATTTCATTCTTGAATTCGGAAGCAAATAAATTTTCGAAGAGAAACTCTTTGTCTTGTGGGTATGTTTTCTCTACTTCTAACGTGACGGTATAGTATATCTTCTTGCTATCCATCTTTACCATATGGGAACAATAAAGGATATTGCAATGGCCAATAGCAAGTATGTGTCTCATGAATATGCTATAACTATACATTCTTAGAATGAACAATGATATCGCGTCCAGTATCTGAGCCATCGAAGCCACCAACAATAAGACCAGTAATTTCAGCAACTGTGGGTTTACTATACACTCGAGGGTCTGTAGTTCGATGTCTAAATAACCAAATGAAAAAAGATTCATCAGGATGTTGCTGATAGAACTGTTTAGCCATCCAAAAAGATTTGGCAACAATATTATTTTTGTCGATCATTTTCAATAGATCTTCAATTAATGTTGAATCCAAAGAACTTACACCACTGGTCAAACTTTATACAAAAATAAATTAGTTACCTATACACAAAAAAGGAATGAAAAACAAATTTGAAAAAAAATAATAGTTGGGAGTTAGTTAAAACATAATCAAATCATACTGAAAAAGTTTATCTTGTCAAATCTTTTTCAAAATCAATCCTTTTTCATTTTTTTTATGATTTTCGAATTTCATTCTTAAAATTTTTCAAAATCTTTTTCATTTTTCTTTTAATATTTTCGAAAATTTTAAAACTAATTTTTCAAAATCTTTTTCTTAATTTTATTTCATATTTTCGAAAATCCTTGCTAACAATTAATGTTTTGATTCAAAAATTTCAAGTTTGTTACTTTCTTGTTAAGAAAGGTTCAATCCTTAAATTCTAGAATCATATCTTTTAGTTTCTTGTTAGTCAAGTTATCAACTTTAATTTTAAAAATCAAATCTTTTTAATTTCTTTTTCAATTCTTTTTCAAAATAAATTTCAATCATATCTTTTTAAAATTTTAATTTCAAAATCTTTTTCTAACTTCTTATCTTTTCAAAATTTATTTTCAAATCTTTTTCAACTAACTACTTGACTTGTTTGTTTTAATTTTAAAAAGTTTACTATTTCTTATCTTTTTCAAAACCACCTAACTACTTTTCCACTTCTAATTTTCAAAAATCACTAACCACTTTTTCAAAAATCTTTTTAATTAACTAATTGTTTTAGTTTTTAATTTTCTTGTATTTCTTTTTCAAATTTTCGAAACTAACTTAATTAATTAAATAAAAATAAAAATATTTTTCTTTTCCCTCTTCTTAAAATTCGAATACTTTCTCTCTCATCTCTTTCTATTTATTTTATTTATTTACTAACATTTCTCTTTTACTCATCTAATAATTCGAACCCTCTCCCTCTCTCTGTGTTTGAATTCTTCTTATTCTCTATCTACCTCATTCTTCTATTCTTCTTTTTCTCTGACACATAAAGGAATATCTATACTGTGACATAGAGGGTTCCTCTTCTCTCTTTGTTCTCCTCTTTTTCATATGAGCAGGAACAGGAATAAAGACATTCTTGTTGAAGCTGATCCTGAACCTGAAAGGACTTTGAAGAGGAAGCTAAGAGAAGCTAAAGCATAACACTCCGAAGAGGACCTTACAGCAAACTTCGAAAAAAAGGCAGACATGGCAGCCGAACCTGAGAACAATGCTGGAGATACAAGAAAGATGCTTGGTGACTTTATTGCACCAACTTCCAACTTCTATGGAAGAAGCATCTCAATTCCTACAATTGGAGCAAACAACTTTGAGCTTAAGCCTCAATTAGTTTCTCTAATGCAGCAGAATTGCAAGTTTCATGGACTTCCATTGGAAGATCCTCATCAGTTCTTAGCTGAATTCTTACAAATCTGTGACACTGTTAAGACCAATAGGGTTGATCCTGAGGTCTACAGACTTACGCTTTTCTCCTTTGCTGTAAGAGACAGAACTAGGATATGGTTGGACTCGCAACCTAGAAAAAGCCTGAACTCTTGGGAAAAGTTGGTTAATGCTTTCTTGGCTAAATTCTTTCCACCTCAAAAGATGAGCAAGCTTAGAGTGGAAGTCCAAACTTTCAGACAGAAGGAAGGTGAGTCCCTCTATGAAGCTTGGGAAAGATACAAGCAATTGATCAGAAGGTGTCCATCTAACATGCTTTCAGAATGGAGCATCTTAGGTATATTCTATGATGGTCTGTCTGAATTGTCCAAGATGTCATTGGACCACTCTGCTGGTGGATCTATTCATTTGAAGAAAACACCTGCAGAAGCCCAGGAACTGATTGAAATGGTTACAAATAACCAGTTCATGTATACTTCTGAAAGAAATCCTATGAATAATGGGATGACTCAGAAGAAAGGAGTTCTTGAGATTGATACTCTGAATGCCATATTGGCTCAGAATAAAATATTGACTCAGCAAGTCAATATGATTTCTCAGAATCTGACTGGAATGCAAGCTGCATCCGGCAGTACTAAAGAAGCTTCCTCTGAAGGAGAAGCTTATGACCCTGAGAATCCTGCAATGGAAGAGGTGAATTACATGGGAGAATCTCATGGAAACACCTATAATCCTTCATGAAGAAGTCATCCAAATTTCTCATGGAAGGATCAACAGAAGCCTCAACAAGGCTTCAATAATAATAATGGTGGGAGAAATAGGTTTGGCAATAGCAAGCCTTTTCCATCATCTTCTCAGCAACAGATAGAGAATTCTAAGCAGAGCCTCTCTGACTTAGCAATCATAGTCTCTAATCTATCTAAGACCACTCTCAGTTTCATGACTGAAACAAGGTCCTCCATCAGAAATTTGGAGGCACAAGTGGGTCAGCTGAGTAAAAGAGTTACTGAAATCCCTTATAGTACTCTCCCAAGCAATACAGAAGAGAATCCAAAGAGAGAGTACAAGGCCATCAATATATCCAAAGTGATCGAACTTATAGAGGAGGAAGAGACAGTGATTTACAGTGAGGAAGACCTCAATAGACATCTACTGACCACTAAGGAGTTCCCTAATGAGGAACCAAAGGAATCTGAGGCTCATACAGAGACCATAGAGATTCCACTTAGGGATCCTTGAGGTACAAGCTGCAAGAATCTCGCTAGAGATGGCAGACAAATCAATGAAACAAGCTTATGGACTTGTAGAGGATGTCTTAATGAAGGTTGAAGGCCTTTACATCCCTGCTGACTTCATAATCCTAGACACTGGGAAGGATGAGGATGAATCCATCATCCTTGGAAGACCCTTCCTAGCCATAGCAAGGGCTGTGATTGATGTGGACAGAGTAGAGTTAGTCCTTCAATTGAATGAGGACTACCTTGTGTTTAAGGCTCAAGGATCTTCTTCTGTAAAGCATGAAAAGCTTCATTCAATTCTCTCCATACAGAATCAAGAAAAGCTGCCACATTCAAAATCTAAGTTTGGTGTTGGGAGGCCACAATCATGCTCTGAGTATCTGTGAAGCTCTGTAAGAGCTTACTGTCAAGCTATTGACAGTAAAGAAGCGCTTATTGGGAGGCAACCCAATCTTATTTATCTATATTACTTACTTTTTCATTTCATTTTCCACTGTTAGTTTATGTTTTCTTTAGGTTGATGATCATGTGGAGTCACGAAAGTAGTTGCAGAATTAAAGCGGAATAAAAAACAACATCAAAAATAGCACACCTTAGAGGACAGGCTTACTGGCGTTTAAACGCCAGTAAGGATAGCAGAATGGGCGTTTAACGCCCAGTCTGGCAGCATTCTGGGCATTAAATGCCAGAATTAGAAGACAGACTGGCGTTTAACGCCAGAAAAGGGTGTCTGGCTGGTGTTAAATGCCAGAAAGGGGCATCAGCCTGGCGTTTAAATGCCAGAAAGGGCTGTCCAGGGGCGTTTAAACGCCAGAAAGGTGCATGGACCAGAATTCCTTGACACCTCAGGATCTGTGGACCCTATAGGATCCCCACCTACCCCAACTCACTCTCTCTCCTCTTCACATCTTTTCATAACACTCTTCCCTAAATACCCTTGACCAATCACATCAATACCTATTCCCCAAACACCATTCACCTATCAAGTCCTACTCTCTTCCCCATAATCTCTTCACCACTCACATTCATCCACTATTCTCCAAAAAACCCATCATAAAACCCCACCTACCTTACTATTCAAATTCAAAATATTTTCCTCCCAAACCCAACCCCTTCTTATATGAATTCCCTCTCTCTCTTACCCTATAAATACCCCTCCTTACCACCTTCAATTTCACACATTATAAACACTTAAACCCCCCTTGGCCGAATTCAAAACACCCCTCTATCTCCTCCATTTCTTCTTCTTCTCCTCCTTTCTTTTTTCTTTTGCTCGAGGACGAGCAAACCTTTTAAGTTTGGTGTGGGAAAAAGCTCTGCTTTTTGTTTTTCCATAACCATTAATGGCACCTAAGGCCAGAGAAACCTCTAGAAAGAGGAAAGGGAAGACAATTGCTTCCACATCCGAGTCATGAGAAATGGAAAGATTCATCTCAAAGGTCCATTAAGACCACTTCTATAAAGTTGTGGCCAAGAAAAGGGTGATCCCCGAGGTCCCCTTCATGCTCAAAAAGAGTGAATATCTGGAGATCCGACGTGAGGTTCGGAGAAGAGGTTGGGAAGCTCTCACCAACCCCATCTAACAAGTCGGAATCTTAATGGTTCAAGAATTCTATGCTAATGCATGGATCACTAAGAACCATAATCAAAGTATGAACCCAAACCCAAAGAATTGGCTCACAATGGTTCGAGGAAAATACTTGGATTTCAGTCCAAAAACCGCGAGGTTGGCATTCAACTTGCCAATGATGCAAGGAGATCCTCATCCTTTCACTAGAAAGGTCAACTTTGATAAAAGGTTGGACCAAGTCCTCACAGACATTTGTGTGGAAGGAGCACAATGGAAGAATGACTCAAAAGGCAAGCCGGTTCAATTGAGAAGGCCTGACCTCAAACCCGTGGCTAAAGGATGGTTGGAGTTCATCCAACGCTCTATCATTCCTACTAGCAACCAGTCTGAAGTAACTGTGGATCGGGCTATCATGATCCATAGTATCATGATTGGAGAGGAAGTGGAAGTTCATGAGATCATACCTCTAGAACTATACAAGGTGGCTGACAAGCCCTCCACTTTGGCAAGGTTAGCCTTTCCTCATCTCATCTGTCACCTATGCAATTCAGCCGGAATTGTCATAGAGGAAGACATCATCATTGAAGAGGACAAGCCCATCACTAAAAAGAAGATGGAGCAAACAAGAGAGCCCGCTCATGGACCTCAACAAGAGCATGAGGAAATTCCTCATCAAGAAATCCCTGAGATGCCTCAAGGGATACACTTTCCTCCACAAAGCCATTGGGAGCAACTGATGAGCGGATAATTTATACCATTTTTGACATTATTTTTACATAGTTTTTAGTATATTTTAGTCACTTTTTATTATATTTTTATTAGTTTTTTATTCAAAAATCACATTTCTGGACTTTACTATGAATTTGTGTGTTTTTCTATAATTTTAGATAAATTCTGGCTGAAATTGAGGGACCTGAGCAAAAATCTGATTCAGAGGCTGAAAAAGGACTGCAGATGCTGTTGGATTCTGACCCTCCTACACTCGGAATGGATTTTTTGGAGCTATAGAAACCTAATTGGCGCGTTCTCAATTGCGTTGGAAAGTAGACATTCTGGGCTTTCCAGCAATATATAATAGTCCATACTTGGCCGAGATTTGGTAGCGCAAACTGGCGTTTAAATGCCAGATCCTTACCCTTTTCTAGCGTTAAACGTCAGAACTGGCATAAAAGTTGGAGTTAAACGCCCAAACTGGCACAAAAGCTGGAGTTCAACGCCAGGAATAGCCTATGCACGTGAAAGCTTCAGTGCTCAGCCCAAACACACACCAAGTGGGCCCCAGAAGTGGATTTCTACACTATCTATCTTAGCTTACTCATTTTCTGCAAACCTAGGTTACTAGTTGAGTATAAAAACTACTTTTAGAGATTTATTTTGAACATCATGACATTTTTACATCTGAATTTTGTATCTTCTACAGCATGAGTCTCTAAACTCCATGGTTGGGGGTGAGGAGCTCTGCTGTGTCTCGATGGATTAATGCAATTACTACTGTTTTCCATTCAATCACGCTTGTTTCTATTCTAAGATATTCACTCGTACTTCAACATGATGAATGTGATGATCTGTGACACTCATCACCATTCTCAACCTATGAACGCGTGCCTGACAACCACTTTCGTTCTACCTTAGATTGAGTGTGTATCTCTTTGGTTCCTGGTGTACGAGTTTGATTGCCTCTCCTGACAACAGAGCATTCAAATCTGTGAGATTAGAGTCTTCGTGGTATAAGCTAGAATCAATTGGCAGCATTCTTGAGATCCGAAAAGTCTAAACCTTGTCTGTGGTATTCCGAGTAGGATCCGGGAAAGGATGACTGTGACGAGCTTCAAACTCACAAATGTTGGGTGCGGTGAGAGTGTGCTAAAGGATCAATGGATCTTATTCCAACACTAATGAGAACCGACAGATGCTTAGCCCTACGAAACCCATAGCTGGACCATTTTCACTGAGAGGACAGATGGTAGCTGATGACTGGAATTCACACCCCATTCAAAATTGGTGAATTAGTCCTTTTGGCAAGTGCACCAAAATTATCGTCAAGTAATAACCCACAGTGGAGTGGGATCGTATCCACAGAGATTGGCAAATTTGAGCAGTTTTAATCAATTGATGAATTAGTCAAGCAGATCAATAGGATTGTAGAGTGCAGAATTGTAAACATAAATGTAAATGACTAGAATATAAAGAAAGGTAATAAAGTGCAGAAATATAAATGGCTAAAGTGCAGAATCATAAATGACTTGAATGTAAATGGGAATGGGGAATTGCTGAATGTAAAAATAAGCAGTAAAGAAATGGATAGATAAGAATGGGAAAATTCATTGAGATTGGGAGATGTTGTCTTTTTGGATCAAATATAGCTTATATCCTCTTCAATCATGCTACTCATTGACCTCTTGGCAATCATGATTGATTGAGCCCCAATCCCTTGGTGACTCAATCTCTCAGATCTTGATGAATAGCCAATTCCTTGGTCTAATTGCTCATGAAGAGAGATATGCTTGGTCCCTGATTATACCACACACCATCATAGGTCCAAGTAGAGGGAGGATTATATGTCACATATCCAAACACCAAAACCCAGATTTTACTCTAGTGTGAGAAGGGATTTCAAGCAAAATTACATTTTGGAGGGAAAAGAAAACACTCAATAAGCATGACTTCTTAGCTGGCGTGTGGCTGGCGCTTCTCTGGCGTGTCACGTGCCCTTCATTTCTAGCTTGGCGTGCCACGCTTACTCCTTCAAGTGGCACGTTCGTCCCTCTCTCAACCTTGGCGTGCCACGCCTTCGAACTCAAGTGGCATGCCCTTTGCCTTTCTCACTTCTCTTTGCCTCTGGAAACTTGTACTGGCGTGCCACGCCCAAGGTCTAGCGTGCCACGCCCTTGCTTTGTGCTTGGCTAGGCTTCTCTGGAAAGTTGAACTAGCGTGGCACGCCCAGGGTCTGGAGTGCCATGCCCCTTTTGTGAGTGAGTGGTTCCTCTGTTTGGCGTGCCACGCCACGAGCTCAAGTGGCACGCCCCGTTGCTTTTCTTTTGAATGACACTGGCGTGCCACGTCTGGTTGCTCAAGTGGCATGCCTAAATGAAGAATAGTGAATGGCGTGCCACGCCTTCGATACCAAGTGGCACGCCCCATGTAATTGACCTCCTTCATTCTCTCTGGAAACTTAAACCAGCGTGCCACACCTAGAGGCTGGCGTGCCACGCCCATGATCTTGTCTTGGTTCCAGTGGTTTGCGTGCCACGCCTCAGTCTTCAAGTGGCATGCCATAGTGAAATGCCAAGGTTGGCGTGCCACGCCTTCGATACCAAGTGGCACGCCCCGTCCTTGCTTTTGGTCCTTTGTGCATTGGCGTGCCACGCCTAGTTGCTCAAGTGGCACGCCCAGTCTTCAATTGCCTTCAGCCCCTTCTCTGGATTGTTGTACCAGTGTGCCACGCCATGCTGCTCAAGTGGCACGCCCATGATCTTGTGAACTCTTTAAGCTTGGCGTGCCACGCTTGGGTTCTCAAGTGGCACGCCCAAGTGACTTCTTTGGGCTGGCGTGCCACGCCTTCGATACCAAGTGGCACGCCATAGTGAAGGTTCTTCTTGGGGTGGAGAGTTGGCGTGCCACGCCCCTTTGCCACGCCCCTTTGCTCAAGTGGCACGCCCATAGTAATTGATGGGTCAGGCGTGCCACGCCCAGCTTGGCGTGCCACGCCCCTTTTGTGTCCTCCATTGTAGCTCTCTGGAATTTTGTATTAGCGTGCCACGCCCAGTCTCTAGCGTGCCACGCCTATATGCATGCTTTGAATCTCTTCTCTGGACTTTAGTACTTGCATGCCACGCCCTGCTCCTGGTGTGCCACGCCAGTGCATTTTTGTGGTGTTTACTTCAAGTGTCACGCCATTTTCACACACCCAGCTTCTTGTTTGTCTTCCACCCAATTTTTGATGCTTTTCTCACCTAAAATTCAGCACAACTCATCTCAAAGTGGTGTACCATAATATTCATCAAATATTGCATGAATTGTACTGATCAAATGAGATTTATGCTCTTTTATGGTCTTCTTTATGTAAGAAAGAAGGGTAAATGATGCAAGTCATCACAACACCAAACTTAAGTTTTGCTTATCCCAAGCAAATTAATGTGAGTAAACCTTTATAACTTGAGGCCTTGGCTTTGAGTGATTGCAATACAACTAAGAGTAAGACTAAGTGTTCAACACATGTATGAATATTTTAATGTTATGGGAAGCTCTTGGATCCTTGAGGGTTCTTTCAGGTGTAGGCTTTAGGGGTCCTTTCTATTGATTGTCACCTTGAAGTAGTAAGGGTTGTTTTGCTTTCTTGACCACGACTCTAAGTGTTTTGTCTCAAGACAACCCTTTATTTAAGCTTTCAATTAGCACTCCCAAACCAGTTGGTTTTAGGGTACTAGGTGTTGAGACACCTCTAAGAATTTACTTGCCCAGGTGTCTTCTTGACACATCTTCACCACAAGCATCTACTAAGATCTTTAATTCTCTTTGAGCTTTTTAATGTTTCTTTTTCTATCCCAGTAGTTGATGCTCAGAGCCTTGGGTCTTTATTGCCTACTACCTCTTGGTTCTATGGATATTCAAGGAACACCCTTTGGCCTTCCCTGGTTATTCCTTCTAGGACTAGTTGCTTTTTCATGACTCATTTTCTTTTTAGTTCATCCAAGGTTCTACACTTAGTTTCTTGTTTCTTAGTTTGTTTGATAATCCATCTTGGCCTTGGTCTCTCATTGTTTTTGCACAACTCACAATGACTCTTATGGGGACAAACTCTACTTTTATTTATGTTGGAATGAAGACTTGAAATACATGGCATTTTCTTTCTTGAAAAAGAAGAACTCATAAAGACTTCAAATAGGAATTTAAAACTAAGCATAAAGCATAAACTATCCTAGCATGATTATTTATTCAAAAAGTAAATAAAGCAAAAAAAAACTTAAACAAGGTTTCAGAAGTTGGAAGGTGTCAACCATGGGACTCAACAACCTTGGGCAGCTTCATCTTTAGTTCATTGGCCCCTTCCCTTTGTCCTTCTTCTTGGAGGGGGAAGAGCCACCTTCATCTGGCTTGGAGGAACCTTCTTGTGCTTTGGCATCCTTGGGTTTCCAAAATCCTTCCCTTCTCATATAATTTCTTTCATCCTCCTTATGTTTGGCTAGGATTTTCTCTTGTCTTGCACTTAGCTCTTCCATTCCTTGCATGAAGGTTGGGTATCTTGGGTTTAGAGCGGCTACGGTGTTACACAAGTGATTCAGCTTCGCTTGTGTGTTGATGTCATACTGCCTCCTGAATATGGTTCTGGCATTATAGAGATGTCTGAATTCAGCCAAGTTTCTCTGTTGCCATTTGCCTTGCTCTGCTATTTTGTCCAGTGCACTTCGCACCTCTCCCCAGTCAAATTGTTCTTGCTACTCCTTCCTCATGTGCTCCCAATTCCCTTGGAGTTGTTGAATGTTTTGGTTGACTTGGCTCCATTGTTGTTGTTGAGTTTCCTTTAGTTGATTGACATCTTCCCTCAAGTGGTGTAGATCTCCCTTCATTTGGTGTACATCTCCTTGCAATTGCTCCCAATTGAATCCCTCTGGAAATTGCTGATATTGATATTGTGGTGGTGGTTGAAGTGCCAGGAATTGAGGTTGCTCTTCTGCCTCCTCTTGTTGTTGTTGTTGTTGTTGTTCATGGGCATGAGCTCTTCGTTCTCTGGCCCTGTGGAGTGGGTGAACAGCCACTACCTTAGCCATCTTTTTGGCAGTTATGAACTTGTCTTGCTTCACAAGCACTTCATCAATGATCTTTTCAACTCCAGCCTCATCACATAGCCTCTGTATGATGCTGGAGAATGCCAACCTTGTGTTGTCACTGGTGCTTTTCAGCACTTTGTTGATGTTATTGGCAATCATCTCCCCCACGTTGATGTTCTCTCCTTTCATGATGCTGTAGATGAGTACAGCTCTCTTTTTGGTCACCTCTGAAGTATTGGATGTGGGGATTAGGGACCTCCTCACAAATTCTAGCCACCCTCTAGCTTGGGAGCTCAAATCTCTTCTCCTCAATTGATTAGGTACCCCATCCTTGTCATTGATCTAACACACATGCATCACACAAATCTCATTTAGGATCTCATCGAACCCAGGGTCTTGCTGTTTCATTCTTTCTTCATAGCTCCGAGTGGAGCTTGTCCTCTTCACCATTAGCATCCTTTATATGCTAGAGGGAATGTAGTCAATGGACTTCCCCCTTACATAGCTAATGTAGCCATATTATTGCCCTGATTGAGGCACTGCGTTGGCATAAAATTCCCTCACCAAGCTCTCTACCACTTTCCTTGGTTGGTTGCATAGAAGTGACCAACCTCTATTGTTGATCTCAATGTTGATTTCAATGTGCTCGTTCCTCTCTAATTGGAACCCAACTTCTGGAATGATCTCCCTCTCACTCACCCAACCATAGAATTGGTTTTGGTTGAATACGGAGAGGAACTTGTAGTCATTGAAGGAGCTTGAGGATCCAGAGGTTGGTTCCTTGACTTTTTTTTCTTTGAGGTTGAACTTTTTGGTTGTGCCATGAGTTTGAGAGAGTGTGTTTGAAAGTGAAATGGAGTTGCAAGAAAGAACAAGCAAAACAAGGTTTTGCTCCAACACCAAACTTAGGACTTGATTGTCCCAATCAAGAAAAAGAAGAAAGAAGGTAGGGGAAGAGATGGTAAAAGATGAAAAGAGAAAGGAAGGTGAGGGGTGTATGTTCTTCGTATGTGATTGGGGGTTGTTGAAGTGGGATAGGAGATAGGGAAGTGAGGCTTTTATAATGGGTGAATGTTGTGGTGGGAAGGGTGGGAAATAAAAGGGTTAAATGTTTTCCCACTTGGGGAGTGGCACCTAGCGTGGGAAGGAAGGTGAGGGCCATATGCTCTTCGTGTGTGATTAGGGTTGTTTGAAGTGGAATAGGAGATGGTGAAGTGAGGTTTTTATAATGGGTGAATGTTGTGGTGGGAAGGGTGGGAAATGAAAAGGGTAAATGTTTTCCCACTTCGGGAGTGGCGCCTAGCGTGGGAAGAGGCGCCAACTCTTTTCTCACTGTGTCTTCTGTGTGTGTTGAGTTCCAAAGTGTAAGTACACTTTGACTTCCTTGCTTTGTGAGTTGTTTACCATGTGGGCCCATCTTCTCTCCTGAAATGAAACTGACCCCATTAGTAATGACAAAAAGAATCCTTTTACATTCTTTCTCATCAAGAGTGAATTGGATTGCAACTGATGGGTGTCCTTTGGGACACCAAACTTAATTCTTTGGCATCATAATAAATAGGTTTTATCATTGTGTATTTAATGTGTTCATAAGAGTGGAATAACATCAATCTTTTCATTTTTCTTTTGATTCTAATTCCTCTGAACTCATTAAACCACATTTATATTTTTACCCAAAGCATTAAGTGCTTTCAAATTGGGTGACTTGGGCTGCTAGCTGATTCTTGGTGGTGGCCACACCAAACTTAATCTTTGGACTTACTCTTCAAATCAAGATATAAATTGTCTGTAAGCCTAGATTAAGTTTGTGAGAGGCCACACCAAACTTAGCACTTTAGCTAGTCCTCAGCCCAATCACTCATCATGATCAATGCCTTCATCAAGTTACAATTCCGGAATAGAAAAAATGTAAAGAAAATCTAGCTACCAAAGCTAAAATCAAACATTCTAATATGCAATTGTAAACTAATCCTAATATGTAATGTAAGATAAATGAGAGACTGAAAATTAAACTACCTAATGCAACGAATTTTTTTTTAAACTACTTCTAAGAAAAGTAACTAAATCAAAAAGGATAAAGTGTTGGGGTGCCTCCCAACTAGCGCTTCTTTATTGTCATTAGCTTGACATTCCTTCATCTTCAGCTGAGCTTGTAGCTTACTCCCTGCTCCTCTAAGGAGCCTCCCAAGTAGTGTTTGAGTCTATGGCCATTGACAGTAAAAGTTCTCTGAGTCTTGTCCTCCATGAGCTCCACATGACCATATGATAACACCTTGAGTATGGTGAAAGGTCCTAACCATCTAGACTTCAGTTTTCCAGGGAAGAACTTGAGTCTTGAGTTGTGGAGTAACACTTTCTGTCCTTCAGTGAACTCCCTTCTTGCTATCTTTTGGTCATGCCACCTTTTTGTGTTCTCTTTGTAGATTTTTGCATTCTCATATGCTTGATTCCTAAACTCTTCCAGCTCATTGAGTTGCATTAATCTCTTTTCTCCAGTAGCTTGCTCATCATAGTTTAACATCTTTAGAGCCCAAAAGGCTCTATGTTCAAGTTCAACTGGCAAGTGACAAGCCTTGCCATATACCAGTTGGTATGGAGACATCCCAATGGGAGTCTTATAGGTTGTCCTGTAGGCCCATAGTGCATCATCCAGCTTCTTAGACCAATCCTTTCTTGAGCTTCCAACAGTTTTTTCAAGGATTCTTTTTAGCTCTCTGTTGGAGATTTCAGCTTGCCCATTAGAATGTGGGTGGTATGGAGTTGTAACTTTGTGCTTCACTTCATATCTGAGAAGGAGTGTTTCGAGTTGTTTGTTGCAGAAGTGTGTCCCTCCATCACTAATTAGAGCTATGGGCACTCCAAATCTGCTGAAGATATTCCTTCTCAAGAAGCTTATCACAACCTTGTTGTCATTTGTTGCAGTAGCTATGGCTTCCACCCATCTTGAGACATAATCAATAGCCACCAATATGTAGCTATTTGAGTAGGAGGTTGGAAAGGGTCCATGAAATCAATCCCCCATACATCAAATAGTTCCAACTCTAGTATGAATTGTTGTGGCATCTCATTTCTCTTGGTTTGATTACCAGCTCTTTGGCATTCATCACATCTTGACACCATTTCCTTGGCATCCTTAAACATTGTTGGCCAATAAAATCCAGATTGAAGCACTTTTGCTGCTGTCCTTTCTTTACTGAAATGACCTCCATATGCAGATCCATGGCACTGTCATAATACTTCTTGCCCTTCCTCATGGGGTATACACCTTCTTAGGATTCCATCAGCACACTTTTTGAACAAATAAGGATCATCCCAGATGTAGTGTTTGACATCCTTGATTAGCTTCCTCCTTATGTGCCTATTGATGTTGGTTGGTAGCTCCCCAATAGCCTTGAAGTTGGCTATGTATGCAAACTAAGGGGCTACTCGAATCATCATCAATTGTTCATCAGGAAAGCTTTCATTGACTGCTACTTGCTGCATCTTTTCTTCTTGTGGGATCCTTAAGAGGTGGTCAGCTACCTTGTTCTCTGCTCCGCTCCTATCTTTAATCTCAATATCAAATTCTTGGAGCAACAAGATCCACCTTATTAGTCTGGGCTTAGATTCTTGTTTGGTAAGCAAGTATTTGAGTGCTGTATGATCAGTGAACACAATTACTTTTGAGCCAATAAGATATGATCTAAACTTGTCAAAAGTAAAAACTATGGCTAAAAGCTCTTTCTCCGTGGTTGTATAGTTCCTTTGATTCTCATTGAGAACCTTGCTAGCATAGTAAACAACATGTACTAGCTTGTCTTTCCTCTGTCCCAGAACAGCACCAACAGCAAAATCAGATGCATCACACATTAGTTCAAAGGGAAGATCCCAGCTTGGTGGTGCTATAATAGGTGCAGAGGAGAGTTTCTTCTTAAGTTCATCAAAGGCTATCATGAACTCTCTATCAAAAATAAAGGGAGTATTTGAGACAAGTAGGTTGCTAAGGGGTTTTGCAATTTTTGAAAAATCTTTGATAAATCTCCTATAGAACCCCGCGTGTCCCAAAAAGCTTCTGATTGCTTTGACATTGCAAGGTGGAGGTAATTTTCAATTACTTCCACTTTTGCCTTGTCCACTTCTATGCCATCTTTTGAAATCTTGTGACCAAGACCACCCCTTCAGTCACCATAAAATGGCACTTAGCCCAGTTTAAAACTAGGTTAGTTTCTTGATACCTTTTTAGCACAAGAGCAAAATGCTATAGGCAATCAGAATATGAGTTCTCAAATACAGAGAAGTCATCCATGAATACTTCTATGAACTTCTCAGTCATGTCTGAAAAAATGGAGAGCATGCACCTTTGGAATGTTGCAGGTGCATTATACAATCCAAAGGGCATTCTCCTATAAGCAAAGACACCATATGGACAAGTAAATGAAGTTTTTACTGATCCTTGGGGTCTACAACAATTTGATTGTAGCCTGAATACCCATCTAGGAAGCAATAGTACTCATGTCCTGCCATTCTTTCAAGCATCTGGTCCATGAAAGGTAAGGGAAAGTGGTCCTTCCGGGTGGCTTCATTAAGTTTCTGGTAGTCAATGCACATACGCCATCCGGTCACTGTTCTTGTGGGTATCAATTCATTCTTCTCATTTGTCACAACAGTGATCCCTCCATTCTTAGGGACTACTTGCACCGGGCTTACCCAAGGGCTGTCTGAGATAGGGTAGATCACCCCTACTTACCATAGTCTCAACACTTCTTTCTGAACCACTTCATTTATAGTTGGGTTCAGCCTCCTTTGTTGTTGTCTTGAAGGTTTGGCATCTTCTTCAAGCAAGATCTTATGCATACACATTGAAGGACTGATCCCTTTTAAATCTGCATGTGTCCAGCCTATGGCATCCTTGTGTTGTCTCAGCACTTGGATGAGCTCCTTGGTGCACGAAATTGTGATCATCAACAATGGCGCCAAAGACTTGGAGCTCTCAAACGTGAATCACACTTTGTCACAATTCCGCACAACTAACCAGCAAGTGCACTAGGTCGTCCAAGTAATACCTTACGTGAGTAAGGGTCGATCCCACGGAGACTGTCGGCTTGAAGCAAGCTATGGTCATCTTGTAAATCTCAGTCAGGCAGATTCAAATGGGTATGGAGGATTGATAATTAAAGATAAATAAAACATAAAATAAAGATAGAGATAGAGATACTTATGTAATTCATTGGTAAGAATTTCAAATAAGCATATGAAGATGCTTTGTTCCTCCTGAACCTCTGCTTTCTTATTGCCTTCTTCCAATCATTCATACTCTTTTCCATGGCAAGCTTTATGTTGGGCATCACCGTTGTCAATGTCTACTTCCCGTCCTCTCAGTGAAAATGTTCTATGCATGCTGTCACCGCACGGCTAATCATATGTCGGTTCTCGATCATGTTGGAATAGGATCCATTGATCCTTTTGCGTCTGTCACATGCCCAACACTCACAATTTCGAAGCTCGTCATAGTCATCCCTTCCCAGATCCTACTAAGAATACTACAGACAAGGTTTAGACATTCCGGATCTCAGGAATGGCCGCCAATAATTCTAGCCTATACCACAAAGGTTCTAATCTTCGATTAGAAATCCAAGAGATGCACATTCAAGCTTGTTTGCATGTAGAACGGAAGTGGTTGTTAGTCACGCGTTCATAGGTGAGAATGGTGATGAGTGTCACATAATCATCACATTCATCATGTTCTTGGGTGTGAATGAATATCTTGGAGAAGAAATAGACTTGATTTGAATAGAAAAATAATAGTACTATGCATTAATTCATGAAGAACAGCAGAGCTCCACACCTTAATCTATGGTGTGTAGAAACTCCACCGTTGAAAATACATAAGAACAAGGTCTAGGCATTGCCGTGAGGCCAGCCTCCAAAAGCGTCTAAGATAGCATAAGACTTCTCAAATATGTTTTTAATACAATAGTAAAAGGTCCTATTTATAGAGAACTAGTAGCCTAGGTTTACAGAAATAAGTAATTAATGCAGAAATCTTCTTTCGGGCCCACTTGGTGTGTGCTTGGGCTGAGCATTGAAGCTTCCATGTGTAGAGACTTTTCTTGGAGTTAAATGCCAGCTTTTGTGCCAGTTTGGGCGTTTAACTCCAGCTTTTGTGCCAGTTCTAGCGTTTTGACGCCAAAATTCTTAAGCTGACTTGGAACGCCGATTTGGGCCATCAAATCTTGGGCAAAGTATGGACTATTATATATTTCTGGAAAGCCCAGGATGTCTACTTTTCAACGCAATTGAGAGCGCGCCAATTGGGCTTTTGCAGCTCCAGAAAATCTACTTCGAGTGCAGGGAGGTCAGAATCCAACAGCATCTGCAGTCCTTTTTCAGCCTCTGAATCAGATTTTTGCTCAGGTCCCTCAATTTCAGCCAGAAAATACCTGAAATCACAGAAAAATACACAAACTCATAGTAAAGTCCAGAAATGTGATTTTTATTTAAAAACTAATAAAAACATAATAAAAACTAACTAAAATATACTAAAAACATACTAAAAACAATGCCAAAAAGCGTATAAATTATCCGCTCATCACTCCTCTTCTTGTTCCTTACTCAGACTTGAATTTATGATCACTGGTTGGGTGTTGTTAGCATCCAGATATGCATACTTCAAGCTGGGTGGTAATGCTTTCAGTTCTAGTTTTGGTGGCTTTGCATCTTTGTTGCTTGTAATGGTTGGCATGATTGAGTTTCTCATGGTTGCTTGTGGTGATTCTCCATCTGGTACTTGTTCCAGCTCAATGGTTTCTCCACATTGTTCTTCTTCCAAGACTTCTTGAACTATTTGTTCCATGGTGTCTACCAGCATGCATTCTTCTATGGATTCCTTGGGGTAACTCATTGCTTTGAAGACATTGAAGACCATTTTCTCTTCATGCAACCTCAAGAGTAGTTCCCCTTTTTGCACATCGATGATGGCTCCAGCAGTAGCTAGGAATGATCTTCCTAGGATAATTGACGTGTTGGCCTCTTCTTCCATGTCCAGCACAACAAAATCAGTAGGAAAGATGAACTCTCCTACTTTCACTAGCAGGTCTTCCACCACTCCATGTGGAAACTTAAATATTTTGTCAGCCAATTGGAGTGCTATTCTTGTTGGCTTGGCTTCCTCAATCTTCATCCTTCTCATCATGGTCATGGACATAAGATTTATGCTAGCTCCCAAATCACACAAAGCCTTCTCAATGGTGATGTCTCCTATGATGCAGGGAATTTGGAAACTCCCTGGGTCCTTTAGCTTTTGAGGCAGCTTCTTCTATATGATGGCGCTGCACTCTTCAGTCAATATTATGGTTTCTTTTGCTTTCCAGTTTCTCATTTTGGTTATAAGCTCCTTCAAAAATTTAGCATAGAGTGGCATTTGTTCTAATGCCTCAGCAAATGGTATGTTGATTTGGAGCCTCTTGAAGATCTCTAGGAACTTAGAAAACTGGCTATCCTTCCCATCTTTTCCCAGTCTTTGTGGGTATGGTGCCTTTGGCATATACGGCTTCAAGACTAGTTTTGGTGGTGGTGGAGCAGGGATTTCTTCTTCATCCTTGTTCCCATTCTTTGCTGCAACTTCTTCATGCTTGTCTTTGCTTGGGATTCCTCCTTCTACAACCTTCCCACTTCTTAGAGTAATGGCCTTGCATTCTCCTCTTGGGTTAACCATAGTATCACTAGGAAATGTGTGTTTGGGAAGTGGGGTTTGCTTGGACAAAATCCCCACTTGTGCTTCCAACTTTGAGATTGCTGCGCCTTGATTTTTCAGATTTGACCTGTATTCCTCTTGATTAGTATCTATCCTTCTATCAGTTTGTGCTTGTCTATCCATGAGGGTGGAGACTGCTCCTGTAATTTGTGAGGATAGTTGTGCTATTGCAGCTTTCATCCTCTCAAAGTTGCTCTTGATTTGACATAGTTGCATAGTTGAGGATGGTGCATCTTGGTTGAGGTTGTTGTGTGTGGGCTGGTTACTATGGTATGATGTATTTTGTGAGTTATGGTAGGGTCTATGGTTTCCTGTTTGGTGGTTGGGGTTGTGGTTGAATTGCTGATTTGATGAATAAGGCTTGTTGTGGTCCTGGTTGTGGTTCTGTTGATTTCCCCACCCAAAGTTTGGGTGGTTCTTCCAACCTGAGTTGTATGTCTTAGAGTGTGGGTCATATGGTGGTCTGGATGAATTGTTCACATAATTAGCTTGTTCCCAGTTAACTTCAGAACCTGGTGCATTCCCTTCTTGTTGAGGAGTTGGGTCCTGAATGACTGAGGCTTGGTTGGCCTCCATCCTTTTGGTTAGAACTACTATTTGAGCTGCAATTGCTTTGTTCTGAGCTAACAAAGCATCTACAGAGTTGAGCTCTAGCACTCCCTTCTTCTGAGTCCTCTCTGAAGCATAGAAATACTCATTTTTAGCTACAGTCTCAATGACATCTATGGCCTCTTCAATGGTTTTCTTCTTGTTGAGTGAGCCTCCTGAAGAATGATCCACAGCCTTCTTTGCTTCATAGGATAGTCCCTCATAAAAGATGTGTAGTTGTACCCATTCATTGAACATTTTTGGTGGGCATCTTCTTGTCAGATCTTTGAATCCTCCCAGGCCTCATAGAGTATTTCTCCATCTTGTTGTCTGAAAGTTTGTACCTCAGCTCTCAGCCTAATGATTCTTTGTGGAGGGTAAAATTTTACAAGAAATCTGTTCACGACCTCCTCCCATGTAGTTAGGCTATCCTTGGGGAATGATTCCAACCACTTTGCTACCTTATCTCTGAGTGAGAAAGGGAACAAGAGTAGTTTGTAGATGTCGGGGTGTACCCCGTTGGACTTGACAGTATCACATATCCTCAAGAATATGCTGAGATGTTGATTAGGGTCTTCCTGGGCACTTCCTCCATATGAGCAATTGTTCTGAACAAGTGTGATGAGCTGAGGTTTCAGCTCAAAATTGTTGGCATGAATTGTTGGCTTTAAGATGCTGCTGCCACAATTTCCTGGGTTTGGGTTGATATAGGAGCCTAAGACTCTCTTCTCTTGCCCATCATGATTTACTGGACCTTCTCTGGCATGGTTGTGAGCTTCTCCTTCATGATGGTTCTCCATGTTCTCCTCCATGTTTGTTTCAAAATACTCTTCCTCTTCCTCAGCACCAACAACTCTTTTCCCTCTTGCTTCCCTCCTTAATCTAAGGAAGGTCCTCTCAGGTTCAGAATCAAAGGAAGTTGAAGCCCTGCTTCTTCTACCTGTCATACAACCATCAAGGCAAAAAGCAAGAAAAAAATGAATGAAGAAATTACTCTTGTTAAAGTGGATGTTAGTGTGAGTGGTGCAATTAATCAAACAGTTAGAAGAGTGGAAATATGTATATAAAAAATACTCAAAGAAGAAAGAAATAGAACTCAAAATAAAAGAAAATAACAAAAAATGCTAAACAAGATAAAATAACAAGGAATTTAAATTGCTTAATCTAGCTCTCCAATTGATTTAATCACTGTCAAATTTAAGCCAATCCCCGGCAACGGCGCCATAAAACTTGATGACTGGAATTCACACCCCATTCAAAATTGGTGAATTAGTTCTTTTGGCAAGCGCACCAAAATTATCGTCAAGTAATAACCCACAGTGGAGTGGGATCGTATCCACAGAGATTAGAAAATTCGAGCAGTTTTAATCAATTGATGAATTAGTCAAGCGGATCAATAGGATTGTAAAGTGCAGAATTTTAAATGACATAAATGTAAATGACTAGAATATAAAGAAAGGCAATAAAGTGCAGAAATATAAATGGCAGAAAGTAAAGTGCAGAATCATAAATGACTTGAATGTAAACGGGAATGGGAAATTGCTGAATGTAAAAATAAGCAGTAAAGAAATGGATAGATAAGAATGGGAAAATTTATTGAGATTGGGAGATGTTGTCTTTTTGGATTAAATCTAGCTTATATCCTCTTCAATCATGCTACTCATTGACCTCTTGGCAATCATGATTGATTGAGCCCTAATCCCTTGGTGACTCAATCTCTCAGATCTTGATGAATAGCCAATTCCTTGGTCTAATTGCTCATGAAGAGAGATATGCTTGGTCCCTGATTATACCACACATCATCCTAGGTCCAAGTAGAGGGAGGATTATATGTCACATATCCAACCACCAAAACCCAGATTCTACTCTAGTGTGAGAAGTGATTTCAAGCATGATTTCATGTTTCCTTTCCCAAGGTTCCCATGAAACCCAATTGTATTCAATCTCTTTCCCAAGATAATTGAATACTAAGCATTAAGAACGAAATTCCTTCTAGCAAATCAAAGAGAAGATGAAGAGAAGAAAAATTTCACTATTATCAATCCATCAAGTACAACAGAGCTCCCTCTCTCAATGAGAGGGAAGTTAGCTACTCATAGCTCAAAAAGTACTCAAAA
>NC_029790.2:96858377-96887700 GCF_000816755.2 Arachis ipaensis
ATTCTACTCTAGTGTGAGAAGGGATTTCAAGCATGGTTTCATGTTTCCTTTCCCAAGGTTCCCATGAAACCCAATTGTATTCAATCTCTTTCCCAAGAAAATTGAATACTAAGCATTAAGAACGAAATTCCTTCTAGCAAATCAAAGAGAAGATGAAGAGAAGAAGGATTTCACTATCATTCATCCATCAAGTACAACAGAGCTCCCTCTCTCAATGAGAGGGAAGTTAGCTACTCATAGCTCAAAAAGTATTCAAAAGTGAAGTGTAAAAGTAGATCTAAAACTGACTGCTTAACCCCTTCTTCAGTATACCTTGGGGTATTTATACTACTCCTAGTAAAATAAAAGAATTACAAAAGTAAAAAAGGAAAATTACATTTTGGAGGGAAAAGAAAACACTCAATAAGCATGACTTCTTAGCTGGCGTGTGGCTGGCGCTTCTCTGGTGTGTCACGTGCCCTTCATTTCCAGCTTGGCGTGCCACGCCTACTCCTTCAAGTGGCACGCTCGTCCCTCTCTCAACCTTGGCGTGCCACGCCTTCGAACTCAAGTGGCACGCCCCTTGCCTTTCTCACTTCTCTTTGCCTCTGGAAGCTTGTACTGGCGTGCCACGCCCAAGGTCTAGCGTGCCACTCCCTTGCTTTGTGCTTGGCTAGGCTTCTCTGGAAAGTTGAACTAGCCTGGCACGCCCAAAGTCTGGCGCGCCACGCCCCTTTTGTGAGTGAGTGGTTCCTCTGTTTGGCGTGACACGCCATGAGCTCAAGTGGCACGCCCCAATGCTTTTCTTTTTAATGACACTGGTGTGCCACGCCTGGTTGCTCAAGTGGCACGCCTAAATGTAGAATAGTGAATGGCGTGCCACGCCTTTGATACCAAGTGGCACGCCCCATGTAATTGGTCTCCTTCATCCTCTCTGGAAACTTAAACTAGCGTGCCACGCCTAGAGGCTGGTGTGCCACGCCCATGATCTTGTCTTGGTTCTAGTGGTTGGCGTGCCACGCCTCAGTCTTCAAGTGGCACGCCATAGTGAAATGCCAAGGTTGGCGTGCCACGCCTTTGATACCAAGTGGCACGCCCAGTCCTTGCTTTTGGTCCTTTGTGCATTGGCGTGCCACGCCTGGTTGCTCAAGTGGCACGTCCAGTCTTCAATTGCCTTCAGCCCCTTCTCTGGATTGTTGTACCAGCGTGCCACGCCATGCTGCTCAAGTGGCATGCCCATGATCTTGTGAACTCTTCAAGCTTGCCGTGCCACGCCTGGGTTCTCAAGTGGCACGCCCAGGTGACTTCTTTGGGCTGGCGTGCCACGCCTTCGATACCAAGTGGCACGCCATAGTGAAGGTTCTTCTTGGGGTGGAGAGTTGGCGTGCCACGCCCCTTTGCTCAAGTGGCACGCCCATAGTAATTGATGGGTCAGGCGTGCCACGCCCAGCTTGGCGTGCCATGCCCCTTTTGTGTCCTCCATTGTAGCTCTCTGAAATTTTGTATTAGCGTGCCATGCCTTGTCTCTGGCGTGCCACGCCTATATGCATGCTTTGAATCTCTTCTCTGGACTTTAGTACTGGCGTGCCACGCCCTGCTCCTGGCGTGCCACGCCAGTGCGTTTTTGTGGTGTTTGCTTCAAGTGTCACGCCAGTTTCACATGCCCGGCTTTTTGTTTGTCTTTCACCCAATTTTTTATGCTTTTCTCACCTAAAATTTAGCACAACTCATCTCAAAGTGGTGTACCATAATATTCATCAAATAATGCATGAATTGTACTGATCAAATGAGATTTATGCTCTTTTATGGTCTTCTTCATGTAAGAAAGAAGGGTAAATGATGCAAGTCATCAGTAGCCATTGACAACGGTGATCCACCAACATACAGCTTTCCATGGAAGGAGCCTTGCGTGTGTGAAGAAGAAGACAGTACGAAAGCAGAGATTCAGAAGATAGAGCATCTCCAAAACCTCAACCTGTTCTCTATTACTGCATAACAAGTCTTATTTAATCCATGTCCTTTTACTTATTCCAATTAAAACTGAGAATTGTTATTGATATCCTGACTAAGAGTTACAAGATAACCATAGCTTGCTTCAAGCCGACAATCTCCGTGGGATCGACCCTTACTCATGTAAGGTATTACTTGGACGACCTAGTGCACTTGCTGGTTAGTTGTGTGGAATTACAAAAGTGTGATTGTGATTTCATGCACCAGCAACTCAACACCTCTTTAGGAGATTTGAGTTTCAACGTGGAGCAACTAAGAATGGAGCACCAAGAGCACTCCATTATCCTCCATGAAATCAGAGAGGACCAAAGAGCCATGAGGGAAGAGTAGCAAAGGCAAGGAAGAGATATTAAGGAGCTCAAGCACTCCATAGGATCTTCAAGAGGAAGAACTAACCGCCGTCACTAAGGTGGACCCGTTCTTTAATTTCCTTGTTCTTATTTTTTTGTTTTTCATTTCTATGCTTTATGTTTTGTCTATGTTTGTGTCTTTATTACATGATCATTAGTGTCTAGTATCTATGTCTTAAAGCTATGAATGATTCCATGAATCGCTCACCTTTCTTAAATAAAAAAATGCTTTTATTTGCAAAAGAACAAAAGGTATATGAATTTTGAATTTTATCTTGAAATTAGTTTAATTATTTTGATGTGGTGGCAATACTTTCTGTTTTCTAAATGTATGCATAAACAGTGCATGTTTGAAGTTAAAATTAAGAAAAGTTGGCTCTTGAAAGAATAATGAAAAAAGAGACATGTTATCGGTAATCTGAAAAATCATAAAATTGATTCTTGAAGCAAGAAAAAGCAGTGAAAAACAAAAGCTTGCGGAAAAAAAAAAGAAGAAAGAAAAAAAGAAGAAAGAAAAAGCAAGCAGAAAAAGCCAATAGCTCTTTAAACCAAAAGGCAAGAGCAAAAAAGGCAATAACCCTTTAAACTAAAAGGCAGGGGTAAAATGGATCCAAGGCTTTGAGCATCAATGGATAGGAGGGCCAAAACGAATAAAATCCTGGCCTAAGCTGCTAAATCAAGCTGTCCCTAACCATGTGCTTGTGTCATGAAGGTCCAAGTGAAAAGCTTGGGACTGAGTGGTAAAAGTCGTGATCCAAGGCAAAAGAGTGTGCTTAAGAACTCTGGGCACCTCTAACTGGGGACTCTAGCAAAGCTGAGTCACAATCTGAAAAGGTTCACCTAGTTATGTGTCCGTGGCATTTATGTATCCGGTGGTAATACTAGAAAACAAAATGCTAAGGGTCACGGCCAAGACTCATAAAGTAGATGTGTTCAAGAATAAAAAAAAAACTTAACTAGGAAAATCAATAACATTATCTGTATTTCTGAGTTCCTAAAGAGGCCACCAATTCTGAACTCCAATGGATAGAGAGATGCCAAAACTATTCAGAGGCAAAAAGCTACTAGTCCAGCTCATCTAATTAAAACTAATCTTCATTGATATTTTTGAAATTTATTGTATTTTCTCTTCGTTTTATCTTATTTTGTTTTTGGTTGCTTGGAGACAAGCAACAATTTAAGTTTGGTGTTGTGATGAGCGGATAATTTATACATTTTTTGGCGTTATTTTTATGTAGTTTTTAGTATGTTTTAGTTACTTTTTATTATATTTTTATTAGTTTTTATGCAAAAATCACATTTCTGGACTTTACTATGAGTTTGTGTATTTTTTTGTAATTTCAGGTATTTTCTGGCTAAAATTGAGGGACCTGAGCAAAAATCTGATTCAGAGGCTGAGAAAGGACTGCAGATGCTGTTGGATTCTGACCTCCCTGCACTCAAACGCGATTTCCTAGAGCTACAGAAGTCCAATTGGTGCTTTCTCAATTGGGATGGAAAGCTAACATCTGGGCTTTCTAGCAATGTATAATAGTCCATACTTTGCCCGAGATTTGATGGCCCAAACTGGCGTTAAACGCCAGCCAGAGACCCTTTTCTGGAGTAAAACACCGGAACTAGCACCAGAACTGGAGTTAAACGCTCAAACTGGCATCTAAGCTGGCGTTTAACTCTAGAAAAGGCCTATGCACGTGTAAAGCTCAATGCTCAGCCCAAGCACACACCAAGTGGGCCCCGGAAGTGGATTTCTGCACTATCTGCACTTTGTTACTTATTTTCTGTAATCCTTAGTAACTAGTTTAGTATAAATAGCACTTTTTACTATTGTATTCGAGGATTATGCCATTTTTCACATTTGGAGGCTGGCCACATGGCCATGCCAAGACATTTTTCTCTTATGTATTTTCTACGGTGGAGTTTCTATACCTCATAGATTATGGTGCGGAGCTCTGCTGTTCTTCATGAATTAATGAAAGTACTATTGTTTCTCTTTCAATTCACGCATGTCTCTTCTCTAAGATATACTCTCGTTCTTAATTAAGTTAAGTCAGAATGAAGGGATGACCTGTGACAATCACCCACTATCTTCATTACTCGCTTAGCCAAGATCCGCGTGCCTGACAACCACAAGCGGTCTACATGATGTTCAATGTAGTCATTGGACGACAGCTGGAGTATAATCTCTTAGGCCTCTGGTTCGTGACTTCGACTTGCATCTCCTGACAATAGAGCAGTCGAACTCACAGAGATCAGAACCTTCGTGGTAAAGGCTAGAACAAACGAGCTTCAAACTCACGAATGTTGGGCGGAATGATAGTGTGCAAAAGGATAGAGAGATCCTATTTCGACACAAGTGAGAACCGACAGATGATTAACCGTGCGGTAGCTGTGCCTGGTATTTTTCATCTGAGATGAGAGATCCGACAGATGATTAGCCGTACAGAAGCCGTGCCTGGACCATTTTCACTGAGAGGACGGATGGTAGCCATTGACAACGGTGATCCACCAACATACAACTTGCCATGGAAGGGAGCACGCATGATTGGATGAAGAAAATAGGAAAGCAGAGGTTTAAAAGCAACAAAGCATCTGCAAACGCTTATCTGAAACTCCCACCAATGAATTAATAAGTATCTTTATTTTAATTTACGTTTTATTTATCTTTCAATTATCAAAACTCATAACCAATTGAATCCTCCTGACTAAGATTTATAGGATGACCATAGCTTGCTTCAAGCCAGCAATCTCCGTGGGATCGACCCTTAGTCGCGTAAGGTTTTATTACTTTGACGACCCAGTGCACTTGCTGGTTAGTTGTACCGGAGTTGTGAAAGTGTGATCACAATTTCGTGCACCACGGCAGCGGCGTAAGGGCGGTGATTCGTCCTGCTTGCGTTGAGATGTGAGGTCTATGGCAAGAGTATCCCGTTCGCATCCCTTCGAATCTATAGGCGAGCAGGCGGTGGCAATGGAATCACACGAAGGATAGGTTGGTGAAGGCTGTGGGACAACGGTGTTTGGTTAGAATAGAAATCCCTTAAGATAGATTACCCGGTTTCTTTATAATAAGGTTTATATTATGCTTAATTGTTTTAGAATGCTTTAAGTTTGAATTTTGTGTTGGATATGGAGCTTAGGATTGCCTTTGGCGTCCCGGGGTCTTATATCCTACATCACTAGGCACTGTTACCATACTGAGAACCTCCGGTTCTCATACCATATCTTTGTTGTGTTTTTCAGATGCAGGTCGCAACCCACCTCGGTGAGTTATTTTGGGATGGTGACAGAAGCGGAGGATCTTGGAGTCTTTTGGAGTCTTTTTGGTTTATCTTGTTTATACATCTCTCTTTTGTATTTTCTCTTAGCCTAGAGGCTTGTTTTATGAGAGAAAAACTTGTATAAGCTATTTTAAACTGTCAGTTTTCTGTATAGTTCTGTATACTTGTATATGGCTAGCCGGCTTAAACTCTGCGAGTCGAGGCTAGTTTCCTATGATATTATATAGTTATATTTTATTGTATCTTATCTGTTTCTTATGCTTTAAACTAGTAGCTCATTAGTACGGTTTGTGCTTTTCAAATCCAATATTTGAGCTATATTTTTCATCGGGCTTCTAGATATTATATTATTCTTCTATATATTATACGTATGAGCTTAGAACTGTCGTAACCTCTGATTAACCTTTGCTTTACGACGCGAGGTAAGGCTTAGGGCATACTCTGTGTGTCTTTTTCCTTGATGCTATTAGGTTATCTACTTGATATATGAATAGCATGCTTGTTTGTGGGTGCCTGTTTGGGTTAATTGAAGCACTAGACTTTTGATATTGAGACTGATCACCTTGATATCAATTGATTAGTATAAACAGGAACCCTAATGACTACTCATGCTTTGCGGCAAACAAGGCAATTAGCCAGAAGCAAAAATGAAGAAGGTGTTGAGGACAACTTAGTTGGTGTTCTGAGAACTCTAGTTGCTTTTCTGAAAGCTGACCTGCCAGTTTTCAATGGATCAATAAATCCTGTTGAAGCAGACAACTGGTTCAAAGCGGTGGAGGGTGCATTACAGGCTCAACAAGTCCCGAGTAATCAGTTCGTCGAATATGCGGCTTATCAACTGATGGGAGAAGCTCAGCAATGGTGGCAAGGAGAGCGCCGACTACTACACCTACAAAAGGTGGACATTACATGGGAATTATTCCAGGAAGCATTCTACAAAAAGTACCAGCATGAATCATTAAAGGAGGCCAGAGAGTTGGAACTCTTACAGCTGAAGCAAGGGTCCATGACCATAGCTTAATACACCAGCAAGTTCGAGGAACTCTGTAGGTTCTCGAGAATAAGTCAGGGTACTCTTGAGTCCTATGAGGGATGGAAATGTGTCAAATACGAAGTAGGGCTGAGGAAAGATATCATGTGTGTTGTGGCTCCATTGGAGATTAAGAGATTCTCTGAACTGGTGGAGAGAGATGTTCGTGGTGGCACCAGTGGTAAAGGTCGTAGGAAGTATGTTCCATCAAGAGGCCAGAACTCCAAGAAGGGTAGGCATGCCCCTCAGCAATCCCAAGTTCAAAGACATATCAGAGGCATTGACCATGACCAGTATCACCGGGCGAGAGGAGCAGGTAAGCAGGCGTGGGCTCAACAAGAGGAGTTAAGGTGCTCGAGATGTGGAGGATACCATCTAGAAAAATCATGCATGGCTGGGTTCAGTGGATGTTACAGCTGTGGATTCTCAGGGCATATCTCTAGACGTTGTCCTTACAAAAAGGGCCAAGGTGCAGATCGGTCCCAGTAACGGGGTTAAGGATCTCCAACTCGAGGTAACAATGAAATTGATAACCTAGTTTTAATCACGTTGTGGAGGACTGTAACTTGACTCTTCTTATTAGCTTATGATGGAGACAAAGATTTGGAACTAGGAAAATTATATTAAACGTCAAGCTTGGGACCGGAGTTTATCTTAGTTCATTTTATGGGATGTTGCCGTTAAGGCTGGCCAAACTTAGCATCGGAAGGAACGAAAGGGAGAAGATAAGTCTGGTAGGCACAACCAAGCGATTTGGGTTCTTAGTGACAACTAATTAGAGTGACACTGCAGAAGGCGTGAGGAAGCATTGACACGGTAGGATTATGAAAGATGAAGTACTTTCACGACTTACATTAAGTTGGCGATATTAAGTAACCGAACACTTCATGGAAGGAGGGACAGTTGTAGCTAAGGGTAATATACGTGCTTAGTGGTGAATGCGACTCTGCAGGGATTACCGACAATTTAACAAAGTGACTATGAAGGACTAGTATCCGTTGCCAAGGATAGATAACTTAATGGATCAGTTGCGAGGAGCCGGAGTGAAGGAGGATAGTAATGGGAGACTTAATACGAGAGAGATTACCAACAAATGCTTGTGACTTGATCTATCTTTCTTTTGTAATCAGCATTGAAGAACTTTATTCCGTGACGTTTCTTGACAATTAAATTGAACGTTCCCTAAATCAAATCCCTGTTTGCACGTGTCCTTTCACACAACTCGTACCCCTTAGCATGAGCCTAAAACCATCTTTATTCACGAACTAGTTATAAAATCAGTAGGGACACATTTTGATTCAATGTGCCATATTGTTTTCCTCAAAGATTCTTAATTTGGAATCCCTTTCTTGAGGTGCACTCTAATTTTTTCTTCTGGTTCATTTTCTTGTTCTCTATAACCTTGTCTAAACATAACATAATGTACCTTTTCAATTTCTTACGGATACCATTCAAAGTTGTTTGCTTTCTCTTGAGCTCGGTATCCCTTCAAATAGCTTGGGCTTAATTCAACATCACATGCCATCCTTAGACGCAACCATCGATAAGCTAGTTCCGTAGGACGCAACTTCTGAATACGAAGGTTGAAACCGGCGAGCGTGCGATCTTACGAGGAGTTGTGAAGCCTTACTTTTACGAATGGCATTACCTATGAATAAATTGATACCCAAAGATGCTCCTTTAGCTCCAACGCCGAATTGTAATTCCTCCAGAACTTGAAAGAATGATTAGCTACATCATCGGTACTTGTGTTATGTGAACCTCAAGGACCAGTTAGGATCTATGATAACACCTCGTTGAAAGTCTTGGAGTGTGTATCGACTTAGCATTAGGAGGTAATGGTTAGTGCGTCGCAATGGTTGAGGCCATACGAAGTGGAATCTCTTACTCACGATTTGGAGCCTGCTGCGTTATACTTGTGTTAGAGAGGTGGAGCAAGGGGAATTACCTCCATGAAGATGGGGGAAATTACTCAAGGACTACAATTGAGAGTTAAGCTACTACTTAGGGATACTCACGTTTGATTTTTGGTTCTCATGTGTAGATCATAAGATAGTTAATATGATGTTGGCACATGGTGAACCATTGAGTGCAGAGGTAAGAAGAGAAGGAGAAAATTAAGTGAGGAGGAGTTTAGGCTTGAATTTTTGCTGAGTTAACAATTGATGTTAGTTAAAATAAATAGAGATTTACCAATTGTTTAGTATGACTAAGGGAGGTTGAATTGTACATATGGACAAAATTGTAAATGAATTGAATGATTAGATACGAGACAAATGGTATGGTGGCATTATGGATCTTGGAATTTTATCAAATGAATAGAGGAAAGGAAGAATAGAATATTTTAGGTGTTTGAGATGATGGAGTGTGTTAGGAGTATGATGGAGCAGATGGTATTGAAATTGTAGTTAGTAAAAGAACTGTTGCTAGGCTTTGAAGGTGTTGAATGGTTGGAAATTGATGGGTATTGTAATTGGAGCTATGGAGAATTACTTACAATTGAGAATTTAGGAGACTTTGAATTAGGCATAGAGATGCTAGGAGGCCCTAAGTTAGAAATTAGTCTTAGGATGAGCGTGAACCCTATTTGGGTCAAGTTGAGGAAGTTTAGAGGTAAGCCTAGGTTCTGTAATCTGATGGATGATGTATGATTTGATTGAATATTTGGATTAGTTAGTTAATTAGTGGCTAAAAATCAGAGTAGCGCAGCGGAAGCTTGTGAAATGCAATAGCACTTGATAGTCGTGAGTAGGGGTCGTAGGAAGATGACTAAACGTACCTTAGGCTTGAATACTTGAAGAGTTTGTGGGTTAATATGAGTAAAGGTTTTCTAAGAACTAAGCTTGATTGTGGCAGTAAGATTAGAATGAGTTGGGATAAGCTATGAAGATGAGGGTAGGTGAATAAAATTAGATTTGGGTGATAACTGTGCAATTGCCGTGTCGGAAAGATAAAGATTTTGATATTTTGATCATGATGACTTTGGGCATAGATTGGAATAGAAACTGATTTAGTTGAAGGATAGATTTAGAGAGCATTGAATTGAAATGCTAATGTTGTATTGAGGCTGATTGAAGAGAGTTAGGAGTGAAAAGGACGTACGATATAGGCATGAATTCTGTTAAAAATATGGAGTTATAAATAAGAATACAAGATGTAGATAAGAATTTGAGCAGACGTGGAGGAATGAAATGATGAACAGTAAGAGGTAGGTTTATGTTGAGGTAGGTTTATGTTGAGGGAGCATTTAATGATGGAGATGGGTAAACCAAATTTTGAGGACAAAATTTCTTATTTGGTGTGGAGAATGTAAGAACCGCAACTAATCAACCGGTTAATTAAGTAATTAAATTTGCCCAAATCAGGTTCCGAATAATTAGAGTGAGAATCAGGGGATTTAAATATGATTTTTGGACTCAGTGGCTTTTTCTGAGTCAGAAAATGTATTTTTTGCAAAAAACCGTGAAAAACTGCGAATCGGTAGTTGAACCGGTTGAACCGGTTCAAGTCTGCCCGGTACTGTGCGAGAAAAATTTAAAACAGTCAAAAACCTTAGAAAAATATTAGAAGTCAAAACCGGGTGTTAATTTTAACGGTTTGGCCCGAAGTTGGGCCAAACGGACTAAAAACGCTAACGGGTTGAACCGAGCCCAAGTTGGGCCCAAGCCCAACACTATATAAGTCCATTAAGTGGCCATTTCAGCCACTTTAACACCACACCACCAGCAACAACGTGAAAAGAAAGAAGAGAGGTAGGGTTCCAAAAGTTCACTATTCATCATCATCTTCTTGGAGCCATATCTCACTCTCCGGAACTTCAATTCGCGTGCCGTCAGTTGCCATGCGAAGCTCTCATCGAGCTCTTCGATTTCATCTGAACAAAGTGGTAAAAAACTTCCGATTTCTTGTCCAGTTTTTCATTCTATAACAGATTCGGTTTTTGGCTATGGTGAATGAGTGGTTCTTGTGATTTTGATTAATTAGGTACAATCTAGCACTAGGTACTTAGTAGGTTTTATACCAATCAACTTTGGATAAGGTGAGAAAATAAACTCTCTTGTGGTTTTGTGGATTTGATGAACCCTAGGTTGAATTATTGTAAATTATGTATTATAGCTTGAAATTGTGAATTATTGGATATTGTTGGAGCTTGTTGGTACTTGGAGTGGAATTGGAGGCTTGCTTGTGGTTGAAAGCTTGCTTATGCTCATTTTGGGATTTCGGTGCATATTGAAAATCGGCCAAGGTATGGTTTCGGTTTTCTCTATGTAGTATATAATATTCATGGACACTTAGGCTAGTAACCCATAGAATAGGGTTGAATTTATGTGGTTGTGGATAATGCTTGGTTGATGTTGTATGTTGAATTAATATGGTTATGTTGAGAAATAATGATATTGAGATTATGATGTATGATAAATTGGGGTGAATGACTATTTTTGTTTATGGCTTAGAAGCGTGAATGACTTGATGATAGAAAATTGATGTTGATATAATGATGAATGGTAAGTGTGTTGGTGGAAAGCTATTGATAATTGTAATATGATGATATTGATTTTGAAATTAATGAAGTATGATGAAAGATTGGTATAAATTGTGGCTTGTGACCCAAGAGGGTAGTTTTTGGTGAAAAATAGATCTTGGAATGACTTTAAGTGGTTTGGTATGATTTGGAATGTGTATGGTAAGAAATTGTGTAAATGGTAAAATTTGGTAAAATTGGGTTTTTGGTGAATTTTGCTCGATCATAACTTTTGTCTCAATTTTCGAAACTGATTGGAATTTGTTTAGACTTAAAGATTTTTGAAAACCCTTTAAATCGATATAAAGTTTGTGAAAATTGGAATTTTTTAGAGGGAGTTATGATCATTCAAAGTTGGTGTTAAAAATCTGAAATTCTGCAAAGTTACAGAATTTCATGATTTCTGATATGTACGAGTTCACACCCTGCAAAAATTTTGACCTGTGTGCACGCACAGGCAGGGAAGTGCATTTTGTTTGCAGCGCTAGCACAGCTTGTGCGCGCGCATATCTAATGAAGAATGTCAACCTGTGCAGACGCACACGTCGGGAAGGTCAATCTGTTGGGGGCGCTGGCACAGGTTGTGCGAGGGAACGGATTTTAAAAATTATGTCACCTGCGCGTACGCACACCCCTGTGCGTACGCACACATCTTAAAATCTTCTGGGCGTGCGCATGCACACACCCCTGTGTGGTCGCACACATCCTGTTTCTTAAATTTTTCTTGTTTTTCAACTATTCTACCTTCCCAACAAAGTTGTAAACTTCTAAAACACCATTTTAAGTGTTTTAGGCTTAACTTTGAGTATTAGAACATGGGATATAACTTAAGGATTCTAGAGCATGGTTTTATGATAAATTAGGAAACGGAGGCCTAAGTTTCTGGTGTGTTGAGAATGATTTGACGTTGGGTGGAGGATAAGGAATGATGAACTTTTGACATTGGAAATTGAGTTATGAATGGACAGTGGTTGAGATGAGTCGAGGACTCGGATTGAGACGATGGATCTCCGTATATTGAAAATGTTTTCTGAAAAATCACTGAAGTACTGATTTGTACTAAGATTATGAGACGCTATGCGCCTGGCAGGGACGGGGTTGGATCCCGCCTGTCGAGGTAGCGGCGGCGGCGTAAGGGCTGTGGTCCGTCCCGCTTGCGTTGAGATGTGAGGTCTGTGGCAAGAGTATCCCGCTCGCATCCCTTCGGATCTATAGGCGATCAGGCGCCGGTATCTGGACAGTGAGCCGGGCACTATATCTCGGGGGTTCCCATATGAGAAATTCGAAGGGCGACGTCTCCATGGAGATGTGTCGGGTTGGCAGTTGAACCGACAATGTGATATCACAGCCAGTAGGGCAGGCATTCATCATATGCATTTTCTATCTATTTGTTTGCTTTGCCGACTTGTAATTGTATGCCTAATTGAATAACATGCCTATTTGCTTACCTGATCTACTTGCCTTGTATGCTTTTACTTGTGAATTACTTGCATTGTTATTAATTGTGTTTTCTACTGGGATTGAGGAGGTTCGGAAGGCGGTGGCGATGAGATCGCATGGAGAATAGGTTGGTGAAGGCTGTGGGACAGCGGTGTTTGGTTAGAATAGAAATCCCTTAAGATATATTACCCGGTTTATTTATAATAAGGTTTATATTATGCTTAATTGTTTTAGAATGCTTTAAGTTTGAATCTTGTGATGGATATGGAGCTTAGGATTGCCTTTGGCGTCCCGAGGTCTTATATCCTACATCACTGGGCACTGTTACCATACTGAGAACCTCCGGTTCTCATACCATATCTTTGTTGTGTTTTTTAGATGCAGGTCACAACCCACCTCGGTGAGTTATTTTGGGATGGTGACAGAAGCGAAGGATCTTGGAGTCTTTTGGAGTCTTTTTGGTTTATCTTATTTATACATCTCTCTTTTGTATTTTGTCTTAGCCTAGAGGCTCGTTTTATGAGAGAAAAACTTGTATAAGCTGTTTCAAACTGTCAGTTTTCTGTATAGTTCTGTATACTTGTATATGACTAGCCAGCTTAAACTCTGCGAGTTGAGGCTAGTTTCCTATGATATTATATACTTATATTTTGTTGTATCTTATCTGTTTCTTATGCCTTAAACTAGTAGCTCGTTAGTACGGTTTGCGCTTTTCAAATCCAATATTTGAGCTATATTTTTCATCGGGCTTCTAGATATTATATTATATTATTATACGTATGAGCTTAGAACTGTCGTAACCTCTGATTAACCTTTGCTTTACGACGCGGGGTAAGGCTTAGGCTAATTAGGGTGTTATAACAATCATAGAATTGCTTAATCTCATCAATATTTTGAACACCATGTTCCAGAGTTTGTACATTTCTAATTGTTGCAATAACACGATCTGGGCCGTTGTTTATATATTTGAACAAATATTTGATGACATTTGACTTGTTACAAAACTCCAAATTGATATGAGCTCGATATTTCATTAGGAGCATTGGATTATAAGGAGCAACAAACTGATTATCCACATCCACACCATTTATTGTGTATTTAATCCCCATTTTATGCCTTCTATATATTGGATAACCATCCTTATCAAAATTTGTCGAGTCAACAAATATTTTGGGATAAAATTTAGAACAACCACCATTTCTCATGTAAGGAGAAGAAGGTTTTAAATTACCACAAGAACCATGAATCATATATTTGGTAACAATGCTATACAGCTTTAGAAATCTCGTTGGGTCTGGTAACTCAGTTGATATATCTCATCCATGATTTCAATTGTTTGCATCCTACTTGCATTTTGAAGCCAAACCAATATATGAGCATGTGGCAAGCCTCTTTTCTGAAATTCAATTATATACATTCTTGAATAAAAGAAAAATCTAATTTTAAATATAATTCATTATTAGATAAGCAACAAAAAATTCCATAAAAATTACCTGCATTCACAGGTCCAAAGAAGACACCATCCTTCAAATCAGTTTTCAAAGATTGAATTTTCAATTCAAACAATTTGCATGCAAGATCGGGTCTATCAGATATAAGAATGAGTTCGTTCAGTGTATCTTTGAAACTCCAACCAACTTGAATTGCATGTTATATTAATAAATAGACTAGGGTATCCATATTGTTTGCAAATAGACATAGCATCCTAACAATTAGTCAACATATATCTTCTTCCCCCAAAAAAAGAAGACGGCAACACAATCCTAGTTCCAATGGACGATGCATCAATATCTCCTCATTTCATGGCCTCTTCAACTCCTTGCAATATATGAGATCTTATATTCTTCTAGTTAATCTAATACACAAAAGTCATTGTGACTCTACCATGCTAAAAGAATCAACAATAAATTGTTGAAATAGCCTTCTAGATTTAAGTATTGTCCCAAACTCAGCATTTCATTCTTGAATTCGAAAGCAAACAAATTTTCGAAGAGAAACTCTTTGTCTTGTGGGTATGTTTTCTCTACTTCTAACGTGATGGTACAGTATATCTTCTTGCTATCCATCTTTACCATATGGGAACAATAAAGGATATTGCAATGGCCAATAGCAAGTATGTGTCTCATGAATATGCTGTAACTATCCATTCTTAGAATGAACAATGATATCGCGTCCAGTATCTGAGCCATCAAAGCCACCAACAATAAGACCAGTAATTTCAGCAACTGTGGGTTTACTATACACTCGAGGGTCTGTAGTTCGATGTCTAAACAACCAAATGAAAAAAGATTCATCAGGATGTTGCTGATAGAACTGTTTAGCCATCCAAAAAGATTTGGCAACAATATTATTTTCATCGATCATTTTCAATAAATCTTCAATTAATGTTGAATCCAAAGAACTTACACCACTGGTCAAACTTTATACAAAAATAAATTAGTTACCTATACACAAAAAAGGAATGAAAAACAAATTTGAAAAAAATAATAGTTGGGAGTTAGTTAAAACATAATCAAATCATACCGAAAAAATCTCTCTCTATTTTCCAACTTATTCTCAGTATCAAAGATATACAACTGAGTAAATTTCAGTGGTTGACCAGCCATTGGAAGTAAACCACTAATTCTATGATAATTTTGACCACAAAGAATAAACTGAAGTGGGTGTATTCCATTACTAAGAGATGTGTCAACCCTTCACCAATAGAAGTAAAACAAAACAAATTATTATATACCCGAATGTTCTTCAAAAAGTGTTTACTCTTTGGATCATTTTCATTGAAAAGTGATATCAACAATTTAGGTGGCTCTTTCAACAATGGCAATTCCACTTTGCCTTTAAGACAACATATTGAAAATACTGGACAATTAACTTTAGATTTCCTTAAAACATGTTCAGAATACCAAAAGGCCGCACCACACCATATGCAACTGTAATTAGAATCACCGTGGTCCAAGTATCCTATTTATAAAATAATCAGTGTCATATGTCACGAAAAAAAATAAAATTGTGCTAATCAATATAAGAAAAAAATAAAGAGATTGAACTTATTTATTAAAACTAATTACACACCTTTATTTTCACTTGGTGCAAACATCACATGATCCTTGATTCCTTGATATTAACAGAGGTTGTGAATACGTTATTGAGAGAATTATAAATAATACCTTCATTTAAGTGAACCAATATATTTAATAAATTTAAAATTAAAAATAAAAAATAGCAAAAAAAACTCAACCATTATTTAGAATTTAGAGTTTATATTTGTCTATATATATACCTTTATTGTTTGATATTGACCCATGAGAAGTTAGTACATTCTCAAATTAAAAGGTCTCTTATAAAAATCAAAAGAATATGCTTCAACTCATGTAAAGGAGTAAGAATCAAAAGAATGTGAGATGCTTCAACTCATGTAAAGATAAATAATATATCATTAATCAAATAAATAATAATCACCAAAAGAATCAACTAACTTTTTCTTGTGGCAAATGTCTCGTCTCTTTTCTTCTTCATTGCAAATATTTTATTCTCTAAAGCAAGTGTAGATAACTCATAATATTGCTAGCTAAAGAATAGAAATAAAAGAATAAGAAGTGAATAGAAGAAACATACTCAAAGAAAAGATTACACTTAACTTTAGTTTCATATGAAAAAGTAAAAAAAAAATAAAAAACAAAAAACTTTAAAAGTATTGAAAAAGTAAAAAAAAAAAACAAAAACAAAAACCGCAAAACTTGAAAAATATTGTGTTTTGAAATCACAATATCATGAATACCTTCGACCAAACTATTAAACCAACAACCTACTGTAGCTCAGCATATAAAAGGTAATTATAATGCTAGATTTTCTTATCCAACCGAAAAACATGATGACTTTTTTTCAAATTGATTTCTTTTTTTCAATATAGTCTAGATAACCTAGCTATCTTTTTAGAATTTAGACAAGTAGTTATTACTTTATGTATTCTACGTATTTTTTAAAAATCCTTTAAAACAACTCAAAATAACATTATTTAAACATCCTTCTCAATTTATATAATTAATTCTTATATTTCTTATTGAAAAATATTCAGCACGTCATATAAATTCTCATCAATTATCATTTGCAATTGAATTCTCAACTTTCTCTTGAATAAGATTTGCAACACTATATATAATTTTTCAAATATAAATCGTTTGCCAAAACAAAATCTAACATATAATACTAAAGAGCTACTGCATTTTATTGATCTATATAGAGATGAACTACAAAAATAAAGGGTTACATAATTAAATTTGAGATAACCAAACACTACAAGATTAATATTGATTTGAGGGAGTATTTTAGTGAAGCTTTATAAAAACCTCCACAATACATTTTATTTATGGCACTTTAAAAAACCTCCACTCATAATTAATTAAAATTCAAAATTTTGAAAAAAACACCGTCATTTTCTCTTTTTTCTAAAAATGAAAGGTGCAGAGTCAGCTAAGAGAGAATGAAACTCTAAGTTTTCCACGCCATTTTCGCCGCCGTTCTCGCTGCGGTTTCTGCTGCCGGTGCCATCACCACTGCCGTATCCGTTGCTATAGAGAGCTTCTGGATCGAGCCACCTCTTCTATCAACGTATTTTCAGATCTGTTCTCTCTGTCTGTCGTTGCTGTCACTGTTGCCATCGCAGTTTCTGCCGCCGTTGCTGCCACAGGTTCTGCCGTCGATGCCACCATAGTTGCCTTGGTACAATGCATTTGCAGATCTGTTCACTCCCGAGCTTCTTCTTCAACACCGCTTTCTCTCAGTCCAATTTCTCCTTTAAATTGACACTGGTACTTCTTTTTCTTCTTCTTCTCTATTAATTTGCTGATATTTCTTCTTTATTAACAATAAATTTCTTCTCTGTCTCGCCTCCTCAGTTCTGTTGCAACTTTCTTACTGTATCCCCTCTTGTTTTGTATTTCTTTATTGTTTTTCATTTGCGTTGATAAGGAGTCTTGGAAACAAGGCAGGGAAGACATGATAATTGTTCATTGAAGCTATTTTGTTTCATGCCAATAGTTAGTGGATTTTTTTGCGTTAGGAGTGATTATTAGTTATTTTGTTAGGATTCTGATTGACTCTTCTATAGATTAATGGTGATGTTGACATGTGTGTTGTCTTTTAAATTATGCAAATTCAGTATTGTTACTAGTTAAGGCTAGATTATTCTTTATAGTCACTTCTAAATTAATGGTGAATTGACAAGGTGTTGAAAAACAGGGATTTATTTAACACATTCAAATAGTATCACTTGGAAACAGGCTAGTTCCTCATGGCTTATTTGTAGAACTTTAAAGTAAGAAGTGAATATTACAGGTTAAATCACTGCAGGGCTCCATCTAGTTTCTCTCAATTTTCAATTGGGTTATTCTGATTTAAAAATTAATAATTGAGTCCTTACACTATTATGTGTTTAATAATGTATTTGAGGTGTTGCATTTTAGGACCACTTGGATTTCAGAATGAGGAATATAATGGGAGCTTGCCTGCTTTGGTCTATAGGCCATACTCATGGATAAAGGTGTGAATTATCTGCATTTATTTGCTGAATATATAGTTTGGCATTCATTTTGTTTATTTTATCAAATCCTTTTAGATTTTTCTTTCAGTAATTTTTTACATCTTCGTTAATGCCTTTAGACAGGGAATAAAAGAGGTATGCATCATAGCCAATTTGAAAACTTTAACAAGTTTCTGCACAGTTCTATTCATCTGTATTTTCCATTATCTCTGTGATTTAGGAAAAATCAGCTTTGGGTTGGTCATGGGATTGGTTTCCCTTAGATTCTTATTGAGTTGCATCTTTTTTCCAAATGAGCAGAGGAAGAGGGTGTATCTTTATTTCATAGAAGAATCTACAGTTAGCATAAAGTGATCTGAATAGTCTTAATTGGTATTTCTTGCTACCTGTTGCAATGTTTAGTTATGACATTCTATATGTCTTTACTTTCCCAATAAGTATATAATCTAGCATTCAATTGAAGCCAATTAACTATTGCCTAGTAACATGGATTTGCATTTGTTAACAAATCTCCGATTCTATCTGCGACTTTTAGCCACATAGCAATTCACACATAACGTACCTCCTTATATTCTGCTTGCTCATCTTTTCGCATCGGTTTAGATTTTAATGCAGTTTATTTGGGTTTGTTCATACTTCTCTGTTTACAGTCAGATGATATTAAACTGTGTGACTGTGTACTGTTTTATGATAAGTCAATTATTACCTTGCTTTTATTTTTATTATTGTTGTTTTCTTGGATGATTGAAAATTTGTTCCACCACTTTCCTCAGCACTTTGTTTTCCTCTTTCATGCTCTCCATATCCATTTGTAACACACTCAACTCATACATAATAAAATTAAATTTTTCAAGCAACAATAATAAAAAGTTTTATGTAAATGTATCAGACTTGTGATTCATGAACTTACACTAATTAAATACTATAAAAGAGTAGTAGCAAGGTAAATGTTAGGTGTCAATTACCCCGGCAAATAACAAGAGCATAGAAATAATTATAATTAATTTTTAGTTATTGGAATTAATTAAAAAAGCTAGTGTGTATATATGTTAATAATTAGTTAATTACCTCTCTTGCTTTTGTGTTATCCTGCAAAGGTAATTCATCTTCAATTTCGCCAGCTGCAGCTTTAAAAACATCTTCTTTATTAATATTAAGTGCCTTTATTTCTTCCTCCTTCTTGTTCTTGAGATCCTCTTTGACTGATGCTACTACCTTTGGTGGTGTTGCTTCTCTGTCTTTATTATTTTTATGATGATCTATCTTCAAAGAGAGATCAACATCCATCATGTTTTGGGGTTTTTTTCCTTTAGAAGACATGGTTGAGCATAATACTGATGATTTGATTTTAAGAATCTCTCTCTTTAATTTCCTTTGTTTGTTCTTAGCTTCTCATAATATAAATGCTTCTTTTGAAGCACCAAAGTCAATTCCCTCCTCCCCAAGACTTTTCTTATCTTAGACACACAAGGACTCATCTAAGTTTTGACTTTATTTGGCTTCTTAATTAAGTCCTCCATTAAATTAATTAATTAATCACTATTTAAAACTATACTATACTATTACTACTGCTGGATTTGATAATTAGAGCTTTAATCTTCTATCTCATGCACCCAAAGTCAGATATTCATTCTATTTGATAATTCATTACCCATGTAATTAAGAGACAAATCAAGATTTTAATATATATACATATATATATATAAGAAACAGGCTTTAGAAGAAATCCTTCAGAGGAACAAGTAGCTTAGGATTCTTCATCACAGGTTACTTGATTCTATTGCAATTTAAATTTACTTAAGTCAACTTTCCTCAACCATAACTTCTAGACTTAGTTGCACATTTGGAATATAGCTATGAAAGTTATTGTAAAATCCTCTCCCCTAAACAACAAGCGTACTGCTGACAAGTGGATGTGTTTTCAGGTGGAAATTGATGCAGGGACATCACGAAGATGGAATGGTTCAGATCCAAGCCCCCCTGATTCTAAACGCCAAAAGGTTTTCTTTCTATTTCTTCTTTCTAATGCCGGGAGAAGGGAACTTGGATCTTCTTGGCTGTCTATTTGTAATTGTTATTATATCAGTGCCAGTTTGAAAATCTGTTTTTACAATTTTGACATGGCTGTCTATTGAAGATAGCTACTAACTTGGCAAGAGATATGTTTGAATGAAAATTTGTACAAAATTTTATCAAAGGTAAGATTTTAAGCTTTTTATTTATTATGTGCTTAACATTTTACCAAAGGCTAATGATGTTATTAATTAATAGTATTTATTTATTAAAGCAGATTTCATATGGGAAGACAGTGGTTGATTGTTGATTTTTTTTCTGTGGTTTTGGTAGGTTTTGCAATGGTGAACTGCCTAAGTGATATTAGTATTCCCATTGAGGGCGTTACTTTCCATCTTCATAAGGTATACTATGAATGGCTTCCTTTAATAATTGTTATTCCTTCTACTACTTTGTGCTTTGAGCTCTAGTATGAGATGTTCAATTTGCTATTTCTATGCAATTAATTGCTTAGACGCTATTGGTTTAGAGTTTTATTTTGATAAATGAGAGTTTAGCACCCCTCTGTAATTAAAAGTATAATAGGAGTCATTGATACTTTCTGCTCATCATGCTATACAATCTTCAATGATGAAAAAGGTCAACCATATTAGATTGTTTTGAAGGATCACTTGTTGCTATTTTAAGTTTATACATAATTTGCAGACATTTAGGATTCGATACGGGTTGGAAAAGCATTGAAAACTTCAAATACCATATGTCAAGATGATAAAAAAACATTTCTTCAAGACAATACTGCCTCTGGTTCTTTGATTGTTTCCCTGTTCTATTTTAAATTCACATAAACTATTTCTTTTCTTGCTTGCCCCCATTACTCACTATTTTCTTTCCTCACTTTCAATGACTTATAAAACTTCAGTGTGCCTTCTCTGGCATGGTTCATGTCATATCAAGAAACCAGTTTTGTCACTATTTGTCAAAGGCTTTTTGCCAATCCTCTCAGGTAACCCTGCAAAACTTCACTATGAACATGTTTGGAAATAATAAATACTTTCTTTTTTAACCATTTACTGGTAAAGAAAGCAAATGTGAATTTAGTTTTCCAAGTTTATTTGCAAAGCCTAATGTAATGCTATAGTGGCATTTTTCATATGCTTGACTTTTACCTATTGTATAAACAAGCAGTGATATTTTTCATTCAAGCATATTATCTTCATTACCTATTCCTCTAGTATTATCTTTCCAAACTCCAACATATGCTTACCTTTTTTTATGTATGCTTCTGTTCAGGGTGTGGTTTCACTATGGCCATCCAGATGTATTTGACAGATCATTTTTTATGTAATTAGATGATATTGAAATATTGAAGTTGTTGTTCTAAATCTAGTTGTTGTTTTGTTGACATTGAGAATTTTTTTATATATAGAGTTATGTCTTATATTGAGGAATTGTGTTATAAAAGATTTAGTTTTTAAATTTTGATATTAAAAAATAAATTTCTAATTTGAAAATATGTAAATTAGATGAGATTAATGAATGATTTGAAATTAAAAATAAATAAATAAATAATTACAGAATTTGTGGAGGTTTTAAAATCTCACAAAATAGTTAATTTGTGGAGGTTTGAAAATTCCACTAAACACACAAAAAACCTCCACTGAATGGATTATGGAGGTTTTTAAAAACCTACAAAAGACCTCGTGACACCTCAAATTTTGGGGATTTTTGAAACCTCCACAAATCATTTGGTGGAGGTTATAAACCTCCACAAATAAGAAAAAAACTGCCACAAATAAATAAAAATCTTGTAGTGAAAAAACTTCACATTACAGACCAAAGAAAGGTGGACACTATTTGCACTACCCATATCCAATGCCCTATAAATCCTAATCAGTAGCTCTAGTTAAATGATATGCAAATCCTAATCAGCAGCTCTAGTTAAATGACATGCAAAACCATGTCACTAGACCCCCTCACCAGATCAGATTCATCCTCAAAAGCATCAGCATCATCAGATTCATCAAATTCGAGTTTCAAGGACCTTGTCAATCTCTTCAAGAGAGGCTTTTTCTTTTTCTAATCCTGAGCACAACTTTGTTTAAGGCCAACATCATATTTCTAACTTCAATAAAATCCATTAAAATTTAAACCAAATTAAAAAAATTAATACAAATAAGTCTAGAAAACCAAATAATAAAAGTTAGCACATTGTATAAGCAAATAAACACATCATCACCTTCTCACTTTCATCAACTTGATCACACAAATTATCCGAGTGATCACTTTTATTTGACATCTCTCTCATGGCATTAGCAGATTTTCTTTTAAGAGAATGACACTTTTATAGCACACACAATATAGTAGCTTCAGTTAACACAAGATATAAAAAAAAAAAGGAGAAGGAGGGGTGTATCTAGTAGTATACAACTGAGAAACTTGAATCTTTGAAATAGTTAAACTTTTTAATTTGGGAGGGAAAAGAAAGGAAACAACTAATAGATATTTGAAACTGAACATTCAAAATATACAATATACCCTATATTAGTCTATACCTACTACCCTCCAATATCTAATCCAAGATCTTCATAGCCGCCACTATCAGATCGAAGTATCAGAAGGACAGACTTGGAATCCTATACCCTAACCTAATTGCAGGAGAGAAATATAGCAAAGAGATGTAAAAAAATAGCACGTAAATTAAGACAACTCCCTCTAAACCCTAACCTAATAGTATCAGAAGGAAGAGGAAGGGCATACAATGAGAACATCTAGTATTAATTTAAATATTATGATTTTAATAGGCGTATACAATATATTTTTAATATTTAATCCAGGATAGAGCTTATTCAGAATGAAAAATATGTCAAGTTGATATCTTCTAGAAAAGTAGATATAGACTATTTAGAATATTATTACCCTAATACAGACTGATTTGTCAACTATTTTTTTCTATCTTAATAGCAGATTATCCTCATTAGCACATTATAAATAATTATTCACTTAAGATTAGTAAAAAAATATATTAGTAAACCTACTTAAAAGGAATTGAAGCAACTGTAACAAAATCATGGAAGGCCAAACAATTATGTTTTCAATTATCATCAAAATAGTATATAGATTAGAGAATCATTTAATGCCGTTCATCTTTTAAAAACTTACTTAATATTCAAAAATCAATTACTTAGAGAAGATGCAGAGAGAGAAAAGGAAGGTTAGTCTATATTTACTAACCTCCAATATCTATCCAAGATCTTCACAACCGCCACTATTAGATTGAAGAATCAGAAGGACAAACTTAGAACCCTATACCCTAACCTAATAGCAAGAGAGAAATATAGTAAAGAGGGGTGAAAAATAGCACGTAAATCAAGACAGCTCCCTCTAAACCCTAACCTAATAAAAAAAAGGAAGAAAAAGAGAAGAGGAAAAAGAAAAGAGAAATATAAAAGGAAGAAAGAGAAATAGAAGACCAAAAGGAAGGAAGAGGAAGAGCATACAATAAGCAATCTTCTCTACAAATCCTAAGCTAGCAGCAATAGATATAAGCAATAAAGAGAATTGGAAGAGAAGACAAAGAGAAAGGAGATGAAGAAAGAGAACATGAAGATAACAAAAATAACATGAGGTAAGTGTAAGGGAAAAAGTAAGAATCAAAACAAAAAGAGCCTATACATAGATCTAAGGGATGGCAGGCTTAGGTAATGAGCACACCTTTTTGTTTAAATATCATGATTTTAGTAGCCTTCCTATGTAATTAGATTTCTAATGAAAAAATATATCATATTCCAACGAAGATACACACAAGCTAATTATTTATTTAACTAAATACCCAAGGAGAAATAGGAGGCCATCAATAAACTGAAAAAATTATGCTAAAAAGAAAACAAAACATACAATCAAGGAATTAAGAGACAAACAAAAAGGAGTAACAAATAAGGATAAACTACTTACTAATTTTATTTCAATAAAGAGGGAAACAAAATACGTATTTATAAAATAAATAATCAAGAATAAAAAAAACCAAGGAATCGGAGAAACAGAAAAAGAATAAAATAAACCAGTGGCCAAAATAGCACCCTATAAATTTATAAATTTATTTTTTACACACCTATGACTTTCATATATCAGAAAAAATTAAAGATTATAAACCCACTTAAAAGAAAACAAAAAAATAATTTATATAAAAATAAGCAGGTAGTTGTATTGAAAAAATATTTATGACACCTATAAAATCAACATGGGCATCATATAGAAATAACAACCTCTATTATTTATCCCCCACAGAGACAGAAAACAAAAAAAATTAAAGATTCAATTAAGGATTATAAAAATAAACAAAAAAAGTAACATATAAGGATAACCTTCTTACTAATTTTATTTTAAAAAATACGGCAACAAAATATAGAATATTCCACTTCTTTACCACAAAAGCTTTGTAATTAAATGCATAAAAATGTATCACTTGTAAAAATATTTCAAAAATACTCTAAAAATAAATATTAAAAAATAAAAAACATAATCAGTGTTAATTACAATTAAAAAAATAAAAAGACAACAAAACTATATTTGACTCCCAATTCCTTTGTATACAAAATTTCAGAAAAAAAAATTGGCAAAAATGTTGATGATACTTGTAAAATCAACATGAACCTCACATACAAATAACAATCCACATTAGAAGAAAAAAAAGGCAAAAATCTAAATCTGACTATAAATTCTTTTCAGTGCAAAAAATCAGAAAAGAAAAAATGTTCATGATACTTATAAAATCAACATGAAACTCTATATTAATAACAATTTTGAGCATTTACCCCCACAAAAACAGAAAACTAAAAAATAGATCATTCAATCAAGAAATAAAGAAATGAACAAAAGAGAGTAAGGCCCACAAAAATAACAAAGAAATAACCCTAAAAATACAGAAGATATCAAATAAAAGCCAGCATGTTAGTCCTCCCCTTTATATGCATGAATTTTATACAAAATGACTAATTTGTGATTTTGAATTTCTAAAAGACAGCTTATCCATTTTTAGTTTGTAAACATTAGTAATTTTTTTTAAGCAGCACATAACAGAAGATTAGAAGTAAACATGTACTTTCACCTATCATCAAAAAATAAATATTATAAAATCACATAAAAGAGAATAAATAATCAGTGAATTCAATTTATTTGAAACAAAATTAAAGAAATCCTAGAAAAAAGAGAAGAATAACTCCTACATGGATGTCACACATAGATTAACACACACATACAAATATAAAAATATTTTTTAAAAAGATATAACAGTGATTGGAGTAGTAACAAAAAGATTAACAATTTAAAATATCCAAATATACCCAAATATATAACTATCTCAATCAAAAAAATAAATATTATAAAACCACACAAAAAACAACAAATTAAACATAATTTATATAAAAAAAATAAGCAAGAAGGAAGATTATTTACTTTAACTTTCTCAGAGAGTTCTTCATAAAAGAACAAATTAATCATAATTTAGAGAAAAAACCATTATATTGTACCGCAAAATATACACATTAAATAATTATATATAAACAACATTCAAGTACAATTTAAGTTTAAAACCACACAATTATCTCAATAAAAAGATAAATACTTCAAAACCACACAAGAAATACTCACAAATTCATAGAGAATAATGAAAAAAAAAAGGGCTCCAATTAGATTTTCACAGCTAACAGATTTCAAAATTTTTATTATTAACAAATCACAATTAATAAATAAATTTGAATAGCATCCAAGTAAAATTCAAGTGGTGTGCAATTATACAAATAAGGATGGTTGGTTACTAAATTTACAACAGCAGTTCTTTCTATATGAATAAAATTTGGAGAGCAATTGAAGTGTTTCCATATGGAGTGTATATAGCTTTTATTATGTGTCTCAAGATCATTGTGTTTTTTCCACATGCTTTTGTTTCAGTTGCTGCTAGAACTAAAAAATTTGCCACATTTTAACTAAGAAATCTTAAAAAAGTAAGCATTTATGTATAGCAAAGGTACATTTCTTTAATCTCCAAAGAAAAATTAATCAGTTAGGAGCAGAGTCTATAACACTTTTAAGTTATAGATTTTATTAAAAGTTATTTCAAGGTTCATGATCATCTAAAGATCTTATTTATAATGGTAAGAGAATATTTTAATCAAATTCTTCTCATTTTCTAATGATAAATAAATTTTAACAGAATATATTCTATGAGAAGGAAACCCAATAATTACCTTAACATGCTTAAAACATTCTTCATGTTGTTGCACCCTCTTCACTTTATCCTCTTGTTTTCTCCCTTCCATCTAACAGAAAAACGAAAAACAATCTCCATGAAGATGGAGTTCAAAAAAATAATTAAAATTATTCAAAACTACTGTGAATTACATATTAGAAACCCAAATTCAATCTAGTGCCTACAATTTTTAGGATACATGAGAAATCTTAAATTAATATAAACCCAACTAACCTCCGAGATCTAATCAAAGATCTTCACCGCCGACATCATCAGATCTGAGAATCAGAAGTAAGAGGGAAATCGAACATGTAAAGCTAAATATCTTTCAGTCACACCAACAAATCTCTCCCAGAAATCGGTACTCATCTTTCTAAGCCCTAATCTAATAGCTCGAAAGAGCTATAGCAGAAATAGGTGTCAAATAGTAAAAAAATAAATCAAACAACACAACCATAACCATATTTAAAGAACTATCAGTAAGAAAAACTCTGCCAACAAAAAAAATGTAGACTTGCATCGTAGTAGAGACATGTCGGCCAAATCTGGACTTACTCTTCTTCCCCATTCATATGCTTGGTCCAGCAGATGGGAATATTCCATTTCTTCAAAACATTTTTGTAGGGGGAGAGTGGCTCATTAAAATAAACAGGGAGGCAAAATTCAGTTAAATCCTTCCCTATATTATCCTTAATCATTGACCAGAGACTCACACCTTTTTCTTTTTCTACAGGGTCAGGCAATTTCTTACGCCACTTAACATGACGGTAGTTGCTTCCAACAAATCTAATGGCTGGATATACATCATCCTCTTATTCAAATGCATAGAACCCATCATCATCAGAAGAGAAAGATGATACTCTTTAATCAGACCCATTACTTTTGAAAGAATTGGACGATAGAAAATTGCAGGTATCAAAAAAGGCATTGTCTTCATCATCTGTTTCTTCTTCTGCAGCATCATTTCTCTCGTTATCATCCTCAAATTCACTTGCACTTCCTTCTAAATTAACAAAATGGGAAATTGAAATTCAAATTTGTACATCAACATTAACCTTGCTGCTAATGCAGAAATGTCTCAGTTCCAACCATTATCACTGAAGGAGACCACAAGACCATAAGAAATGAACTACCACTAAAGATTTGCCAATTAATCAAAAGGGAGCAATAATGCCTAGCAGCATACCATTCTACAAAAACTTACCACTAGATTTTTTCTTCCTTAATGTGGAGGAAGTCTCTTGATCATTCCACTGTCTTTGGCTCTCATCAACAACTGTATTTTTTAGATCGACCTTTTCTGTCTACAATATAATGATATAAACAGAAGTTTGTTAATAAAAACGAAGAAAAAGCAAATGCAATCCTTAATATGCCAAAAAAACTGCATTCAAATACAAAAGATCAATGTTTGCCACAGTCGATCAAAAGAATTTTATAATCAAGGGGAAGCCCGTGAAAATGCTGGACTTAAACATCAATGACTACATTCATATCTTCGATATAGGATTTAATGGGTTTAATTGTAGAAAAGGATAAAAAAATATTCATCTTATTTAGGTCCTAGCCAGCTCTTTTACCCATGAAGGAAGATAGCACCACAGGTTCTGCATGATGTTGTCTGCCAGAAAAAGAACTACATTTTTCACACAGGCTTGGGGGTGAAATAAAACTTAATCTTCTAAGTTTTCTCTAATTAATCAAGAATACTGAAATTTGGGGTTGAACGAATTGGAAGCTGGAAAACAGGATTGAAGAGATGGGGTTGGGGAGCATGAGAGAGAGAGAGCACCTTCTCCTATCAGGGATAACTCCTTGATGATGATTCTCTTGTGGCTCCATGATGGTGATGATGATAACTCCTTGTGATTTTGTCATCGCTCATATTTGCTCTCTTGCACAAAAGTCACAATAATGCAATTAAAAGGAAGCACAAATATTAAATAAGTACTTTACCCTAATACACACTCAGGTTACAAAATAAGAACGAATAACCTACAACAGAACAATAACCCACCCCACTTACCTGAATCAGGTATGTTCAACTGGCCTTTCCAATTTCTAACTTTGACAACATGAGCTGCAACCAACCACCAACCAAATTAGGTTAGGTTCTTTGGCGTTGAATTGAATGTAACAACCAAAATGAAAAAGAAGTTCCGACCATTGAAAATGATATACGAACCATATTATGGAGATCCGAGTTGAATCCCTAGGGTTTGGGAGATTGGTGCACGAAATTGTGATCTCTAGTAATGGCTCCAAAAACTTAGTGCTCTAATCTCAATTCATAATTTGTCACAACTTCGATACAACTAACCAGCAAGTGCACTGGGTCGTCCAAGTAATAAACCTTACGTGAGTAAGGGTCGATCCCACAGAGATTGTTGGTATGAAGCAAGCTATGGTCACCTTGTAAACCTCAGTCAGGCGGATAATATTTGATTATGGAGTTTTCGAAAATAATACTAATTAAACAGAAAATAGGGATAGAAACACTTATGTAAATCCTTGGTGAGAATTTCAGATAAATGCATGGAGATGCTTTCGTCCCTCTAAACTTCTGCTTTCCTGCTGTCTTCATCCAATCAATCTTACTCCTTTCCATGGCTGGCTTTATGTAAGGGCATCACCGTTGTCAATGGCTACATCCCATCCTCTTGTGAAAATGGTCCAAATGCTCTGTCACAGCATGGCTAATCATCTGAGGTTCTCGATCATCCTGGAATAGGATTCACCCTCCTTTTGCGTCTGTCACTACGCCCAGCACTCGCGAATTTGAAGCTCGTCACAGTCATTCAATCCCTGAATCCTACTCGGAATACCACAGACAAGGTTTAGACTTTTCGGATTCTCATGAATGCCACCATCAATCTAGCTTACACCACGAAGATTCTGATTAAGAGATCTAAGAGATA
>NC_029790.2:96888397-96893255 GCF_000816755.2 Arachis ipaensis
ACACGTGCAGAGGCTCTTTTTGGAGTTGAACGCCAGGTTGTAACGTATTTCTGGCGTTCAACTCTGGTTTGTGACTTGTTTCTGGCATTTAACTCCAGACAGCAGCGTAGAACTGGCGTTCAACGCCCTTTTACGTCATCTAAAAGCGGCCAAAGTATGGACTATTATACATTGCTAGAAAGCCCTGGATGTCCACTTTCCAACGCAATTGGAAGCGCGCCATGTTGAGTTCTGTAGCTCTAGAAAATCCACTTTGAGTGCAGGGAGGTCAGAATCCAACAGCATCAGCAGTCCTTCTTCAACTTCTGAATCTGATTTTTGCTCAAGTCCCTCAATTTCAGCCAGAAAATACCTGAAATCATAGAAAAATACACAAACTCATAGTAAAGTCCAGAAATGTGAATTTAACATAAAAACTAATAAAAACATCCCTAAAAGTAACTAGATTCTACTAAAAAACATACTAAAAACAATGCCAAAAAGCGTATAAATTATCCGCTCATCACAACACCAAACTTAAATTGTTGCTTGTCCCCAAGCAACTGAAAATCAAATAGGATAAAAAGAAGAGAATAGGGAGGTGTTTATTTGCTCCCAATAGTTTTGTGGAGGAAAATGCATTTGAGGCATCTCCTTGCATCACATGGGCAAGTTAAACGCCAACCTCACGTTTTCCGGACTAAAATTTAAGTATTTCCCCCGAACCATGGTGAGATAATTCTTTGGGTCCGGGTTCTTACTTTGATCATGGTTCCTAGTGATCCATGCATTGGCATAGAACTCTTGAACCATTAGGATGCCGACTTGTTGGATGGGTTTTGTTAGAACTTCCCAACCTCTTTTTTGGATTTCATGTCAGATCTCCGGATACTCATTCTTCTTGAGCTTGAAAGGGACCTCGGGAATCACCTTCTTCTTGGCCACAACATCATAGAAGTGGTCTTGATGGGCTTTGGAGATGAATCTTTCCATCTCCCATGACTTGGAGGTGGAAGCTTTTATCTTCCCTTTTCCTTTTCTAGAGGATTCTCCGGTCTTAGGTGCCATTAATGGTAATGGAAAAACAAAAAAAGCTTATGCTTTTACCACACCAAACTTAGAAAATTGCTCGCCCTCGAGCAAGAAAAGAAAGAGTAGATGAAGAAGAAGAAGAAATAGAGGAGAGGGAGAAGGGGTTGTGTTTTGGCCAAGAAGAGAAGAGAGGGTTGTGTTGTGTGAAAATGAAGAAGAATGGAGGGGTTTATATAGTGGGGGAGAGGGTGTTAGGTTCGGCCATTTAGGGTGGGGTTGGGTGGGAAATTGATTTTGAATTTTGAAGGTAGGTGGAGTTTATGAGGTAGGTTTATGGGGAAGAGTGGATGGATGTGAGTGGTGAAGTGGTGATAGGGAAGAGAGATTGAGGTGATTGGTGAAGGGTTTTGGGGAAGAGTGTTTATAGGATTGTGTGAAAGAGGGGTGAGAAGAAGTAAGTGGAGGTAGGTGGGGATCCTGTGGGGTCCACAGATCCTGAGGTGTTCAAGGATTTACAACCTTGCACCAAATTAGGCATGCAAAATGCCCTTGCACACAACTCTGGGCGTTCAGCGCCAGATTGGTGCTTGTTCTGGGCATTGAACGCCCATTTGTTGCCCATTTCTGGCGTTGAACGCCAGAACCATGCTTGTTCTGGGTGTTCAGCGCCAGCTCTTCTCCAGGGTGCATTTCTGGCGTTCAAACGCCGAGATGTTGCCCATTTCTGGCGTTCAGCGCCAGAACCATGCTCTGTTCTGGCGTTGAACGCCCAAAACATGCTTCTTACTGGCGTTTAAACGCCAGTAAGGTCTTCCTCCAGGGTGTGATTTTTCTTCTGCTGTTTTTAATTCCATTTTCAATTTTTATATTTATTTTGTGACTCCACATGATCATGAACCTAATAAAACATGAAAAACAATGAAAATTAGATAAACATTGGGTTGCCTCCCAACAAGCGCTTCTTTAATGTCAATAGCTTGACAGTGGGATCTCATAGAGCCTCACAGATGTGCAGAGCTTTATTGAGACCTCCCAACACCAAACTTAGAGTTTGGATATGAGGGTTTAACACCAAACTTAGAGTTTGGTTGTGGCCTCCCAACACCAAACTTAGAGTTTGACTGTGGGGGCTTTGTTTAACTCTGCTTTGAGAGAAGCTCTTTATGCTTCCTCTCCATGGATGCAGAGAGAGATCCTTGAGTTGTAAACACAAGGTTGTCCTCATTTATTTGAAGGATCAATTCTCCCCTGTCCACATCAATCACAGCTCTTGCTGTGGCTAGGAAGGGTCTTCCAAGGATGATGAATTCATCCTCATCCTTTCCAGTATCTAGGACTATGAAATCAGCAGGGATGTAAAGGCCTTCAACCTTTACTAACACGTCCTCTACTTGTCCATAAGCCTGTTTTCTTGAATTGTCTGCCATCTCTAATGAGATTTTAGTGGCTTGCACCCCAAAGATTCCCAGTTTCTCTATTACAGAGAGGGGCATGAGGTTTATTCCTGAACCAAGGTCACACAGAGCCTTAAAAATCATGGTGCCTATGGTACAAGGTATTAAGAACTTTCCAGGATCCTATTTCTTCTGAGGCAATGTCAGTTGATCTAGATCACTTAGTTCATTGGTGAACAAGGGAGGTTCATCTTCCCAAGTTTCAATGCCAAATAATTTGGCATTCAACTTCATGATTGCACCAAGGTACTTGGTGACTTGCTCCTCAGTGACATCCTCATTCTCTTCAGAAGAGGAATACTCATCAGAGCTCATGAATGGTATAAGGAGGTTTAATGGAATCTCTATGGTCTCTAGATGAGTCTCAGATTCTTTTGGTTCCTTAGAGGGAAACTCCTTATTGATCACTGGACGTCCCAGGAGGTCTTCCTCACTGGGATTCACGTCCTCTCCTTCCTTTACAGGTTCGGCCATGGTAATTAATTCAATGGCCTTGCACTCTTGATGAGCGAATATTTTATACGCTTTTTGGGGATAATTTCATATAGTTTTGAGTATGTTCTAGTTAGTTTTTAGTTTATTTCCAGTAGTTTTTAGGAAAACTTCATATTTCTGGACTTTACTATGAGTTGTGTGTTTTTCTGTAATTTCAGGTATTTTTCTGGCTGAAATTGAAGGAGCTGAGCAAAAATCTGATTAAGGCTGAAAAAGGACTGCTAATGCTGTTGGATTCTGACCTCCCTGCACTCAAATTGGATTTTCTGGAGCTACAGAACTCGAAATGGCATGCTTCCAATTGCATTGAAAATTAGACATCCAGGGCTTTCCATAAATATATAATAGTCCATACTTTGCACAAGGATAGACGACGTAAACTGGCGTTCAACGCCAGTCCTCTGTCCAATTCTGGCGTCCAGCGCCAGAAAAGGATCAAAAACTGGAGTTGAACGCCCAAACTGGCACAAAAACTGGCATTCAACTCCACAAATGGCCTCTGCACGTGAATTGCTTAAAGTCTTAGCCCCAGCACACACCAAGTGGGCCCCAGCACACCAAGTGGGCCCCAGAAGTGGATCTCTGCATCATCCATCATAGTCCACTTATATTTTGTAACCCTAGGCTACTGGTTTAGTATTTAAACAACTTTTAGAGACTTATTTTGTATCTCATGACATTTTCAGATCTAAACTTTGTATTCTCTGACGGCATGAGTCTCTAAACCCCATTGTTGGGGGTGAGGAGCTCTGCTGTGTCTCGATGAATTAATGCAAGTATTTCTGTTTTCCATTCAAACACGCTTGTTCCTATCTAAGATGTTCATTCGCGCTTAACTGTGATGGAGGTGATGAGCTGTGACACTCATCACCTTCCTCAAATCATGAACGTGTGCCTGACAACCACCTCCGTTCTATATACGATTGAATGAGTATCTCTTAGATTCCTTAATCAGAATCTCCGTGGTATAAGCTAGAACTGATGGCAGCATTCATGAGAATCCAGAAAGTCTAAACCTTGTCTGTGGTATTCCGAGTAGGATTCAAGGATTGAATGATTGTGACGAGCTTCAGACTCTTGAAGGCTGGGCGTTAGTGACAGACGCAAAAGGATAGTAAATCCTATTCCAACCGGATCGAGAACCAACCGGTGATTAGCCGTGCTGTGACAGAGCGCGTGAGCGTAGTTTTCACTGGGAGGACAGAAGGTAGCCATTGACAACGGTGATCCACCAACACACAGCTTGCCATAGAGGGACGTGCGTACGTGAACAAGAAGACAGAGGAAAGCAGAGATTCAGAAGACAAAGCATCTCCAAAACTCCAACATATTCTCCATTACTGCACAACAAGTAATTTTTAATTTATGCTCTACTGGTTACTCACAATTCAATTGATAAACATAATTGACTTCCTGACTAAGATTTACAAGATAACCATAGATTGCTTCAAACCAACAATCTCCGTGGGATTCGACCCTTACTCACGTAAGGTATTACTTGGACGACCCAGTGCACTTGCTGGTCATGTGTGCGAAATTGTAAGAGAGTAACAATTTTGTGCATCAAGTTTTTGGCGCCGTTGCCGGGGATTGTTCGTGTTTGAACAACTGACGGATTATTTTGTTGCTTAGATTAGGAAAAATCTTTCTTTTCTTTGGTTTAGAGTCTTTTATTATTTATCCCTTGTTAAAATACTTTAGACTTATAGCTCAGTTATTTAGAACGTGGTGTTTATGTTCATGATAATTGGCTATCATATTTTTTTTTAAAAAAAAAAACCTTTTTCAAAAATAATTTTTCTATTAAATTCTGTGCCAAACTTTAAGTTTGGTGTTTTCAAAAATAATCTTTCTTAAAAAAATTTTGGTTTTTGAAGGTCCCATAACTCATTTGGCTA
>NC_029790.2:96893510-96894661 GCF_000816755.2 Arachis ipaensis
TGACAGAAAAGGGACAGAGAACCAAGTGGCTGATCATCTGTCCCGGATAGAGCCAGTGAAAGGGACGTCCCTCCCCTCTCTTGAGATCTCTGAGACGTTCCCTGATGAGCATCTATTTGCCATTCAGGAAGCACCATGGTTTGTCGATATTGCAAACTATAAAGCTGCAAGGTTCATACCCAAGGAGTCGTTCATTGACAACAAGGTAAATAATCATTTACAGAAGACCTCGGCACACAAAACAGAGTAAAAGAGCTCAATGGCAAGAAAACGCCAGTAAAGGGGCATTTTGGGCGTTCAGCGCCCAAAATGGGCATCCACTGGGCGCTGAATGCCAATAATGGCAGCATTTGGGCGTTCAACGCCAGAAATGGCCACCCACTGGGCGTTGAACGCCAGGAATGGCAGCAACTGGGCGCTGAACGCCCAGGAGATCAGCATTTGGGCGCTGAACGCCCAAAACAGGCAGTGTTTGGGCGTTCAAACGCCAGGAGGACAGGGAGGAGCCAAATCCAGTAATCCCACACGTATTTCCATTCTAATTTATAATTTTATGACTCAATACATGATTTTATTTACATAAACATATCAAGAACCCTGATTTCTAAAAATCCTACCCTCAAAATATCAAATGTATCTTAATTCATAAGCACACACCCTCTTTGCAAAATCAATCCAACTCTTTTCAAATCTTTTCCAAAAACAAATCTATCTTTTTCACCCTAAAATCTTTTCAATATCTTTTTCATATTATCTTTTTCAAAAACCCAGATTTATCTTTTTCAAAAATCTATCCTATCTTTTCAAAATCAAACTATATCTTCTATCTTATCTTTTTCACTCTAAAATCTTTTCAATATCTTTTTCATATTATCTTTTTCAAAAACCTAGATTTATCTTTTTTGAAAATCTATCCTATCCTTTCAAAATCAAACTATATCTTCTATCTTATCTTTTTCAACTCAATCTTTTTATCTTATCTCTCCCAATTTTTCGAAAATCCACCCCCCACCCCTTTAAATTGGGTTCGGCCTCCCCCCTCCTCCATCAACAAGTGCACCTCGATCTCCTTCTATCCCTCTCCTTTCTTTTCTTTTTCTTGAGGACAAGCAAACCTCTAAGTTTGGTGTGTTTATCCGAGATCACTACTA
>NC_029790.2:96895001-96896044 GCF_000816755.2 Arachis ipaensis
AAAAGTAGGAAGGAACATGGTCTAGGAGTTCTATGCTAATATGTGGCAGACTGACAAGCAAAGACTATCTGGAACAGCCTGCTACGAATTTCGAACCATGGTCAGGGGAAAGATTGTTCATACCACCCCTGACAAGATCAGAGAGATATTAAAGCTACCGCAGCTAAAGGATGATCCAGACTCCTTCAACAGGAGGATGATGAGAGCAGACATTGGCCTGGATAAGATTCTAGAGGACATCTGTATCCCTGAAGCCAGGTGGACCACCAACACAAAGGGCGTCCCAAATCAACTCAAGAGGGAGGATCTCAAACCAGTTGCCAGAGGATGGCTGGACTTTATTGGGCGTTCTCTGTTGCCCACCAGCAACCGTTCTGAAGTCACAATTAAAAGAGCAGTGATGATTCATTGCATCATGATGGGAAAGGAAGTGGAGGTTCATCAGCTGATTTCAACAGAGCTCTATAAGATTGCTAACAAAAATTCAAGAGAGGCCAGGTTGGCTTATCCAAGCGTAATTTCTCTGCTCTGCAAGGACGCTGGAGTCAAGATGGGAATAACTGAATATATCCTAATTGAAAAGTCAATCACCAAAGCATCAATGGAGAGACAACAAGCACAGGAGGAACATATCAAGAAGAGAGCACAGGAATTCCTCCCAGAGATTCCTCAAGCGGAATATTGGGAATATCTTGAGACGTCTGTCACCAAGATACAGGAAGCTATGGAGCAAATAATAAAACAACAGAAGGAACACAGTCAAATGCTGACCCATATGCTTAAAGAACAAGAGGAGCAGGGACGTGACTTAAGGGAACTGAAGCGCCAAAAGTCTTCTGTGATACCAAGCCTCCCAAAGATCAGAGGAACTCCCATACCCCCAGAATAAAGGTTGTTAATTTCCAATTTCTTCCTTAACTCTGTGCCAGTGTCCTTATAAAAAGTTTACCTTAGAAGTCATATAATAGTAATTAGTATCTATTTGATTTTATCTCCAATTAAGCTATAGTTTATTTTTCTCATCATCAGCAAACATGAATAAA
>NC_029790.2:96896053-96902721 GCF_000816755.2 Arachis ipaensis
ATATCTGCAAGAATTCAGTTAAGAACTGAAAAGGATCTTCAGATGGAAGTCCATGAAACTTGCAGTTCTGCTGCATCAGAGAAACTAGCTGAGGTTTCAGCTCAAAGTTGTTTGCTCCAATGGCAGGAATGGAGATGCTTCTTCCATGTAAATTGGAATTAGGTGCAGTAAAGTCACCAAGCATTCTCCTTGCATTATTATTATTTTTGGCTGCCATCTCCTTTTCCTGTTCGAAAATTTCTGAAAGGTTCTCTGGATTGTTGTAATTTAGCTTCTCTTAGTTTCCTCTTCAGAGTCCTTTCAGGTTCTGGATCTGCTTCAACAAGAATATTCTTGTCCTTGCTCCTGCTCATATGACAAAGAAGAGGGCACAGAAAAAATAATAATAATAATAATAGGGATCCTTTTTACCACAGTATAGAGGTCCCTGTGTGAATAGAAGAAAAGAAGAAGAGAAAATCTGAACTCAGAGAGAGAGAGAGAGGGAGTTCGGATTTTTGGTGAGTGATGTGAGGAAGAGATGTTAGTAGATGAGTAAATAATTAGAAGGAGATGAGGGAGAAGGATTTTCGAAAATAATTTTTTTGAAAAAGAGTTAGTGATTTTCGAAAATAATTTTTTTGAAAAAGGTTAGTAGTTTTCGAAATTTTTTTTTTCAAAAGTTAAAATAATTAGTTAATTAAAAAGAATTTTTGAAAAAGAGGGAAGATATTTTCGAAAATTAGAGAGATAGAGAGTTAGTTAGGTAGTTTTGAAAAAGATAAGAAACAAACAAAAAGTTAGTTAGTTAGTTGAAACAAATTTAAAAATCAATTTTGAAAAGATAAGAAGATAAGAAGTTAGACTCTCCTTTTAGATTCTCTTCTGTATTGCTTGGGAGAGTACTAGGAGGGATTTCAGTGATCCTTTTACTCAGCTGGCCCACTTGTGCCTCCAAATTTCTAATGGAAGACCTTGTTTTATTCATGAAACTTACAGTGGCCTTGGACAGATCAGAGACTACGTTTGCTAAATTAGAGGTATTTTGTTCAGAGTTCTCTGTCTGTTGTTGAGTGGATGATGGAAAAGGTTTACTATTGTTAAACCTATTTCTTCCACCATTATTAAAGCCTTGTTGAGGCTTTTGTTGATCCTTCCATGAGAGATTTGGATGATTTCTCCATGATGGAATATAGGTGTTTCCATAAGGTTCACCTAAGTAATTCACCTCTGCTATTGCAGGGTTCTCAAGATCATAAGCTTCTTCTTCAGAAGATGCCTCTTGAGTACTGTTGGATGCAGCTTGCAAAACTTTTTGAAAAGAAAACGAAAAGAAAGTTACCCAATCTGACCAACAAGATGAACCGTCAGTTGTCCAAACTCGAACAATCCCCGGCAACGGCGCCAAAAACTTGGTGCACGAAATTGTGATCTCTGGTAATGGCTCCAAAAACATGGTGCTCTAATATCAATTCATAATTTGTCACAACTTCGATACAACTAACCAGCAAGTGCACTGGGTCGTCCAAGTAATAAACCTTACGTGAGTAAGGGTCGATCCCACGGAGATTGTTGGTATGAAGCAAGCTATGGTCACCTTGTAAACCTCAGTCAGGCGGATAATATTTGATTATGGGGTTTTCGAAAATAATACTAATTAAACAGAAAATAGGGATAGAAACACTTATGTAAATCCTTGGTGAGAATTTCAGATAAATGCATGGAGATGTTTTCGTCCCTCTAAACTTCTGCTTTCCTGCTGTCTTCATCCAATCAATCTTACTCATTTCCATGGCTGGCTTTATGTAAGGGCATCACCGTTGTCAATGGCTACATTCCATCCTCTTGTGAAAATGGTCCAAATGCTCTGTCACAGCACGGCTAATCATCTGAGGTTCTCGATCATGCTGGAATAGGATTCACCCTCCTTTTGCGTCTGTCACTATGCCCAGCACTCGCGAGTTTGAAGCTCGTCACAGTCATTCAATCCCTGAATCCTACTCAGAATACCACAGACAAGGTTTAGACTTTCCGGATTCTCATGAATGCCGCCATCAATCTAGCTTACACCACGAAGATTCTGATTAAGAGATCTAAGAGATACTCATTCAATCTAAGGTAGAACGGAAGTGGTTGTCAGGCACGCGTTCATAGGGAATGATGATGATTGTCACGTTCATCACATTCAGGTTGAAGTGCAAATGAATATCTTAGAAGCGGAACAAGTTGAATTGAATAGGAAAACAGGAGTACTTTGCATTAATCTTTGAAGAACAGCAGAGCTCCACACCTTAATCTATGGAGTGTAGAAACTCTACCGTTGAAAATACATAAGTGATAATGGAGTTCATTGGTCTCGGCCCCAGAGGGGAACCGGAGTAACCAAGACTGCGAATACAATGATAAAAAGTTCTATTTATACTAAACTAGTCACTAGGGTTTACAGAAGTAAGTAATTGATGCATAAATCCACTTCCGGGCCGACTTGGTGTGTGCTTGGGCTGAGCTTGAATGTTACACGTACAGAGGCTCTTTCTGGAGTTGAACGCCAGGTTGTAACGTATTTCTGGCGTTCAACTCTGGTTTGTGACTTGTTTCTGGCGTTTAACTCCAGACAGCAGCGTAGAACTGGCGTTAAACGCCCTTTTACGTCCTCTAAACGCAGCCAAAGTATAGACTATTATACATTGATGGAATGCCCTGGATGTCTACTTTCCAACGCAATTGAAAGCACGCCATTTTGAGTTCTGTAGCTCCAGAAAATCCACTTTGAGTGCAGGGAGGTCAGAATCCAACAGCATCAGCAGTCCTTCTTCAACCTCTGAATCTGATTTTTGCTCAAGTCCCTCAATTTCAGCCAGAAAATACCTGAAATCACAGAAAAACACACAAACTCATAGTAAAGTCCAGAAATGTGAATTTAACATAAAAACTAATAAAAACATCCCTAAAAGTAACTAGATTCTACTAAAAAATATACTAAAAACAATGCCAAAAAGCGTATAAATTATCCGCTCATCAGAGATATAGTGACAGAGACTACCACAATCAAAGATGAAGACATCATTTTTTTTCTCTCTCAGTCCACTCCCAGCAAACATATCTCATCTTCATAACCCCTCGATCCTCAAGGTCCGGCTTCCGAAGAACTTCGACAAGCCGACAGACATGAGGTTGATAAACCCCCAATTTTTTATTTATCTTGTGTTTAATTTGGGGGATTTTATCACCTTTTCCCATATTTTGTGATGACTTGCATCATCTACACTTCTTTCTTGCATAAAGAAGACCATAAAAGAGCATAAATCTCATTTGATCAGTACAATTCATGCATTATTTGATGAATATTATGGTACACCACTTTGAGATGAGTTGTGCTGAATTTCAGGTGAGAAAAGCATCAAAAATGAGGTAGAAGACAAACAAGAAGCTGGGCGTATGAAACTGGCGTGACACTTGAAGCAAACGCCACAAAAACGCACTGGCGTGGCATGCCAGGAGCTGGGCGTGGCACGCCAGTACTAAAGTCCAGAGAAGAGATTCAAAGCATGCATATGGGCGTGGCACGCCAGAGACTGGGCGTGGCACGCTGATACAAAATTCCAGAGAGCCACAATGAAGGACACAAAAGGGGCGTGACACGCCAACCTGGGCGTGGCACGCCTGACCCATCAACTACTATTGGCATGCCACTTGAGCAAAGGGGCGTGGCACGCCAAGTCTCCATCCCAAGAAGAATCTTCACTATGGAGTGCCACTTGGTATCGAAGGCGTGGCACGCCAGCCCAAAGAAGTCACTTGGGCATGCCACTTGAGAACCCAGGCATGGCACGCCAAGCTTGAAGAGTTCACAAACCCATGGGCGTGCCACTTGAGCAGCATAGCGTGGCACGCTGGTACAACAATTCAGAGAAGGAGCTTAAGGCAATTGAAGACTGGGCGTGCAACTTGAGCAACCAGGCGTGGCACGCCAATGCACAAAGGACCAAAAGCAAAAACTGGGCGTGCCACTTGGTATCGAAGGCGTGGCACGCCAACCTTAGCATTTCACTATGGTATGCCACTTGAAGGCTGAGGCGTGGCACGCCAATTACTAGAACCAAGACAAGATCATGGGCGTGACATGCCAGCCTTTAGGCGTGGCACGCTGGTATAAGTTTCCAGAGAGGATGAAGGAGGCCAATTATATGGGGTGTGCCACTTAAGTTCGAAGGCGTGGCACGCCATTCACCATTCTTCACTTAGGCGTGCCACTTGAGTAGCCAAGTGTGGCACGCCAGTGTCCTTCAGAAGAGAAGCATTGGGGCGTGCCACTTGAGTTCGTGGCGTGCCACGCTAAACAGAGCAACCACTCACTCACAAGAGGGGCGTGGCACGCCAGACCCTGGGCGTGCCACGCTAGTTCAACGTTCCAGAGAAGCCTAGCCAAGCATAAAGCAAGGGTGTGGCATGCCAGACCTTGGGCGTGGCACGCCAGTACAAGTTTCCAGAGGCAAAGAGAAGTGAGAAAGGCAAGGGGCGTGCCACTTGAGTTCGAAGGCGTGGCACGCCAAGGTTTCTAGAGGGACGAGCGTGCCACTTGAAGGATTGGGAGTGGCACGCCAAGCTGGAAATGAAGAGCACGTGACACGCCAGAGACGCGCCAGCCACACGCCAGCTGAGAAGTCATGCTTATTGAGTGTTTTCTTTTCCCTCCAAAATGTAATTTTCCTTTTTCACTTTTGTAATTTTTTATTTTACTAGGAGTAGTATAAATACCCCCAAGGAGTACTGAAGAAGGGTGGTTAAGCAGTCAGTTTTAGATCCACTTTTACACTTCACTTTTGAGTACTTTTTGAGCCATGAGTAGCTAACTTCCCTCTCATTGAGAGAGGGAGCTCTGTTGTACTTGATGGATGAATGATAGTGAAGTCCTTCTTCTCTTCATCTTCTCTTTGATTTGCTAGAAGGAATTTCGTTCTTAATGCTTAGTATTCAATTATCTTGGGAAAGAGATTGAATACAATTGGGTTTCATGGGAACCTTGGGAAAGGAAACATGAAACCATGCTTGAAATTCCTTCTCACACTAGAGTAGAATCTGGGTTTTGGTGTTTGGATATATGACATATAATCCTCCCTCTACTTGCACCTATGATGGTGTGTGGTATAATCAGGGACCAAGCATATCTCTCTTCATGAGCAATTAGACCAAGGAATTGGCTATTGATCAAGATCTGAGAGATTGAGTCACCAAGGGATTGGGGCTCAATCAATCATGATTTCCAAGAGGTCAATGAGTTGCATGATTGAAGAGGATATAAGCTATATTTGATACAAAGAGACAACATCTCCCAATCTCAATGAATTTCCCCATTCTTATCTATCCATTTCTTTACAGCTTATTTTTACATTCAAGTCATTTATGATTCTGTACTTGATTTTCTACCATTTATATTTCTGCACTTTATTGCTTTTCTTTATATTCTAGTCATTTATATTTATGTCATTTACAATTATGCACTCTAGAATCCTATTGATCTGCTTAACTAATTCATCAAGTGATTAAAATTGCTCGAATTTGCCAATCTCTGTGGATACGATCCCACTCCACTGTGGGTTATTACTTGACGATAATTTCGGTGCACTTGCCAAAAGGACTAATTCACCAATTTTGAATGGGGTGTGAATTTAGACTCATCAAGTTTTATGGCGCCATTGCCGGGGATTGGCTTAAATTTGATAGTGATTAAATCAATTGGAGAGCTAGATTAAGCAATTTAAATTCCTTGTTATTTTATCTTGTTTAGCATTTTTTTATTTTCTTTTATTTTGAGTTCTATCTCTTTCTTCTTTGATTATTTTTATCACTCGTATTTTCACTCCTCTAACTGTTTGATTAATTGCACCACTCACACTAACATCCACTCTAACAAGAGTAACTTCCTTATTCAATTTTTTTCTTTCTTCTCTTGTTTTTCCTTGCTGGTTGTATGACAGGTAGAAGAAGCGGGGCTTCAACTTCCTTTGATTCTGAACCTGAGAGGACCTTCCTTAGATTAAAGAGGGAAGCAAGAGGGAAAAGAGTTGTTGGTGCTGAGGAAGAGGAAGAGTATTTCGAAACAAACATGGAGGAGAACATGGAGAACCATCATGAAGAAGAAGCTCACAACCATGCCAGAGAAGGTCCAGTAAATCATGATGGGCAAGAGAGGAGAGTCTTAGGCTCCTACATCAACCCAAACCCAGGAAATTATGGCATCAGCATCTTAAAGCCAACAATTCATGCCAACAATTTTGAGCTGAAACCTCAGCTCATCACACTCATTCAGAACAATTGCTCATATGGAGGAAGTGCCCAAGAAGACCCTAATCAACATCTCAGCACATTCTTGAGGATATGTGATACTGTAAAGTCCAACGGGGTCAACGGGGTACACAGTCCAATGGGGTACACCCCGACATCTACAAACTACTCTTGTTCCCTTTCTCACTCAGAGATAAGGCAGTAAAGTGGTTGGAATCATTCCCCAAGGATAGCCTAACTACATGGGAGGAGGTAGTGAACAGATTCCTTGCAAGATTTTACCCTTCACAAAGAATTATTAGAATCATTAGGGAGGTACAAACTTTCAGACAACAAGATGGAGAAACACTCTATGAGACCTGGGAGAGATTCAAAGATCTGACAAGAAGATGAAGAAGATGCAT
>NC_029790.2:96904663-96912860 GCF_000816755.2 Arachis ipaensis
GAAGTGCCCAAGAAGACCCTAATCAACATCTCAGCACATTCTTGAGGATATGTGATACTGTAAAGTCCAACGGGGTACACCTTGACATCTACAAACTACTCTTGTTCCCTTTCTCACTCAGAGATAAGGTAGTAAAGTGGTTGGAATCATTTCCCAAGGATAGCCTAACTACATGGGAGGAGGTCGTGAACAGATTCCTTACAAGATTTTACCCTCCACAGAGAATCATTAGGCTGAGAGCTGAGGTACAAACTTTCAGACAACAAGATGGAGAAACACTCTATGAGACCTGGGAGAGATTCAAAGATCTGACAAGAAGATGCCCACCAGAAATGTTCAATGAATGGGTACAACTACACATCTTTTATGAGGGACTATCTTATGAAGCAAAAAAGGTTGTGGATCATTTTTCAGGAGGCTCACTCAACAAGAAAAAACCATTGAAGAGGCCATAGATGTCATTGAAACTGTAGCTGAAAATGAATATTTCTATGCTTCAGAAAGGACTCAGAAAAAGGGAGTGCTAGAGCTCAACTCTGTGGACACTTTGTTAGCTCAGAACAAAGCAATTGCAGCTCAAATAGCAGCTCTAACAAAAAGGATGGAGGCCAACCAAGCCTTAGTCATTCAGGACCAAACTCCTCAACAAGAAGGGAATGCAACAGGATCTGAAGGTGACTGGGAACAAGCTAATTATGTGAACAATTCATCCAGACCACCATATGACCCACACTCTAAGACATATAACCCAGGTTTGAAGAACCACCCAAACTTTAGGTGGGGAAATCAACAGAACCACAACCAGGACCACAACAAGCCTTATTCATCAAATCAGCAATTCAACCACAACCCCAACCATTAAACAGGGAACCATAGACCCTACCATAACTCACAAAACACATCATACCATAGTAACCAGCCCACACACAATAACCTCAATCAAGATGCACCATCCTCAACTATGCAACCATGTGAAATCAAGAGTAACTTTAAGAGGATGGAAGCTGCAATAGCACAACTATCCTCACAAATTACAGGAACAGTCTCCACCCTCATGGACAGACAAGCACAAACTGACAGAAGGATAGATGCTAATCAGGAGGAATACAGGTCAAATCTAAAAAATCAAGGCGCAGCAATCTCAAAGTTGGAAGCACAAGTGGGGATTTTGTCCAAGAAAATCCCACTTCCCACACACACATTTCCTAGTGATACTATGGCTAACCCAAGAGGAGAATGCAAGGCCATTACTCTAAGAAGTGGGAAGGTTGTAGAAGGAGGAACCCCAAGCAAAGACAAGCATGAAGAAGTTGCAGCAAAGCATGGGAACAAGGATGAAGAAGAAATCCCTACTCCACCACCACCAAAACCAGTCTTGAAGCCGTATGTGCCAAAGGCACCATACCCACAAAGACTGGAAAAAGATGGAAAGGATGGCCAGTTTTCTAAGTTCCTAGAGATCTTTAAGAGGCTCTAAATCAACATACCATTTGCTAAGGCATTAGAACAAATGCCACTCTATGCTAAATTTTTGAAGGAGCTTATAACCAAAAAGAGGAACTGGAAAGCAAAAGAAACCATAATATTGACTGAAGAATGCAGTGCCATCATACAGAAGAAGCTGCCTCAAAAGTTGAAGGACCCAGGGAGTTTCCAAATTCCCTGCATCATAGGAGACATCACCATTGAGAAGGCTTTGTGTGATTTGGGAGCTAGCATAAATCTTATGTCCATGACCATGATGAGAAGGATGAAGATTGAGAAAGCCAAGCCAACAAGAATGGCACTCCAATTAGCTGACAGAACATTTAAGTTTCCACATGGAGTGGTGGAAGACCTGCTAGTGAAAGTAGGAGAGTTCATCTTTCCTACTAATTTTGTTGTGCTGGACATGGAAGAATAGGCCAACACGTCAATTATCCTAGGAAGATCATTCCTAGCTACTGCTGGAGCCATCATCGATGTGCAAAAAGGGGAACTAGTCTTGAGGTTGCATGAAGAGAAAATGGTCTTCAATATCTTCAAAGCAATGAGTTACCCCAAGGAATCCATAGAAGAATGCATGCTGGTAGATACCATGGAACAAATAGTTCAAGAAGTCTTAGAAGAAGAATAATGTGGAGAAACCATTGAGCTGGAACAAGCACCAGATGGAGAATCACCACAAGCAACCATGAGAAACTCAATCATGCCAACCATTACAAGCAACAAAGATGCAGAGCCACCAAAACTAGAACTGAAAGCATTACCACGCAGCTTGAAGTATGCATATTTGGATGCTAACAACACCCAATCAGTGATCATAAATTCAAGTCTGAGTAAGGAACAAGAAGAGGAGCTGATCCAAGTGCTGAGACAACACAAGGATGCCATAGGCTGGACACTTGCAGATTTAAAAGGGATCAGTCCTTCAATGTGTATGCATAAGATCTTGCTTGAAGAAGATGCCAAACCTTCAAGACAACAACAAAGGAGGCTGAACCCAACTATGAATGAAGTGGTTCAGAAAGAAGTGTTGAAACTATGGCAAGCAGGGGTGATCTACCCTATCTCAGACAGCCCTTGGGTAAGCCCGGTGCAAGTAGTCCCTAAGAAGGGAGGGATCACTGTTGTGGCAAATGAGAAGAATGAATTGACACCCACAAGGACAGTGACCGGATGGCGTATGTGCATTGACTACCAGAAACTTAATGAAGCCACCTAGAAGGACCACTTTCCCTTACCTTTCATGGACCAGATGCTTGAAAGATTGGCAGGACATGAATATTATTGCTTCCTAGATGGGTATTCAGGCTACAACCAAATTGTTGTAGATCCCAAGGACCAGAAAAAACTTTATTTACTTGTCCATATGGTGTTTTTGCTTATAGGAGAATGCCCTTTGGATTGTGTAATGCACCTGCAACATTCCAAAGGTGCATGCTCTCCATTTTTTCAGACATGATTGAGAAGTTCATAGAAGTATTCATGGACGACTTCTCTGTATTTGGGAACTCATATTCTGATTACCTATACCATCTTACTCTTGTACTAAAAAGGTGTCAAGAAACTAACCTAGTTTTAAACTGGGAGAAGTGCCATTTTATGGTGACTGAAGGGGTGGTCTTGGTCACAAGATTTCAAAAGATGGCATAGAAGTGGACAAGGAAAAAGTGGAAGTAATTGAAAATTACCTCCACCTTGCAATGTCAAAGCAATCAGAAGCTTTTTGGGATATGCGGGGTTCTATAGGAGATTTATCAAAGATTTTTCAAAAATTGCAAAATTCCTTAGCAACTTACTTGTCTCAAATACTCCCTTTATTTTTGATAGAGAGTGCATGATAGCCTTTGATGAACTTAAGAAAAAACTCTCCTCTGCACCTATTATAGCACCACCAAGCTGGGATCTTCCCTTTGAACTAATGTGTGATGCATCTGATTTTGCTGTTGGTGCTGTTCTGGGACAGAGGAAAGACAAGCTAGTACATGTGGTTTACTATGCTAGCAAGGTTCTCAATGAGAATCAAAGGAACTATACCACCACAGAGAAAGAGCTTTTAGCGATAGTTTTTGCTTTTGACAAGTTTAGATCATATTTTATTGGCTCAAAAGTAATTGTATTCACTGATCATGCAGCACTCAAATATTTGCTTACCAAACAAGAATATAAGCCCAGACTAATAAGGTGGATCTTGTTGCTCCAAGAATTTGATATTGAGATTAAAGATAGGAGTGGAGCAGAGAACAAGGTAGCTGACCACCTCTCAAGGATCCCACAAGAAGAAAAGATGCAGCAAGTAGCAGTCAATGAAAGCTTTCCTGATGAACAATTGATGATGATTCGAGTAGCCCCTTGGTTTGCAGACATAGCCAACTTCAAGGCTATTGGGGAGCTACCAACTAACATCAATAGGCACATGAGGAGGAAGCTAATCAAGGATGCCAAACACTATATCTGGGATGATCCTTATTTGTTCAAAAAGTGTGCTGATGGAATCCTATGAAGGTGTATACCCCATGAGGAAGGACAGGAAGTATTATGGCAGTGCCATGGATCTGCATATGGAGATCACTTTAGTGGAGAAAGGACAGCAGCAAAAGTGCTTCAATCCGGATTTTACTGGCCAACAATGTTTAAGGATGCCAAGGAAATGGTGTCAAGATGTGATGAATGCCAAAGAGCTGGTAATCAAACCAAGAGAAATGAGATGCCACAACAATTCATACTAGAGTTGGAGCTGTTTGATGTATGGGGGATTGATTTCATGGGACCCTTCCCAACCTCCTACTCAAATAGCTACATATTGGTGGCTGTTGATTATGTCTCAAGATGGGTAGAAGCCATAGCCACTGCAACAAATGACAATAAAGTTGTGATAAGCTTCTTGAGAAGGAACATTTTCAGTAGATTTGGAGTCCCCAGAGCTCTCTTTAGTGATGGAGGGACACACTTCTGCAACAAACAACTCGAAGCACTCATTCTCAGATATGGAGTGAAGCACAAAGTTGCAACTCCATACCACCCACAGACCAATGAGCAAGCTGAAATTTCCAACAGAGAGCTAAAAAGAATCCTTGAAAAAACTGTTGGAAGCTCAAGAAAGGATTGGTCTAAGAAGCTGGATGATGCACTATGGGCCTACAGGACAGCCTATAAGACTCCCATTGGGATGTCTCCATATCAACTGGTATATGGCAAGGCTTGTCACTTGCCAGTTGAACTTGAACATAGAGCCTTTTGGGCTCTAAAGATGTTAAACTATGATGAGCAAGCTGCCGGAGAAAAGAGATTAATGCAGCTCAATGAGCTGAAGGAGTTTAGGAATCAAGCATATGAGAATGCAAAAATCTACAAAGAGAACACAAAAAGGTGGCATGACCAAAAGATAGCAAGAAGGGAGTTCATTGAAGGACAGAAAGTATTACTCTACAACTCAAGACTCAAGTTCTTCCCTGGAAAACTGAAGTCTAGATGGTCAGGACCTTTCACCATACTCAAGGTGTTTTCCTATGGTTATGTGGAGCTCATGGAGGACAAGACTCAGAGAACTTTTACTGTCAATAGCCATAGACTCAAACACTACTTGGGAGGCTCCTTAGAGGAGCAGGGAGTGAGCTACAAGCTTAGCTGAAAATGAAAGAATGTCAAGCTAATGACAATAAAGAAGCCCTAGTTGGGAGGCACCCCAACACTTTATCCTTTTTGATTTAGTTACTTTTCTTAGAAGTAGTTTAAAAATTTGTTGCATTAGGTAGTTTAATTTTCATTCTCTCCTTTATCTTACATTGCCATATTATGATTAGTTTACAATTGCAGATTAGAATGTTGATTTTAGCTTGGGTAGCTAGATTTTCTTTACATTTTTTTTCTATTCCGGAATTGCAACTTGATGAAGGCATTAATCATGATGAGTGATTGGGCTGAGGACTAGCTAAAGTGCTAAGTTTGTAAATTTTATTGGGTTTTGTTACTTGTGACAACCAAATTTTTGTACGAATGGATTCTCTGTTGGTTTAGAAACTATACTTACAACGCGATTATTTTTATAAAATTCTAAATTAGCAGGAATCTAATCGTCAAAATGGCGCCGTTACCGGGAAATTGCAAACGTGTGCCTTATTATTGGTTATTGTAAATATTTTATTTTACCTGTTTATTTGCCTTTACTTTTGTTTTTAATTTTTAATAATTGCTATGAGTTTTCACCCCCGTCTCTTTGATTTTGATTCTAATAATGTTGAAAGGAATTGAAGCTATAACAGGAACATGCATCAAGGTCAAAACAATCAAAGATGGACGGAGCCACGAGGATCTGATCAACCCTTTAGGCAACAACACCTTCCAAACTACCATGGACGACGACCATTCAACAATGCATGTCGAGACAATAGTTATGGTGGACCCTTTCGTGACAACCATCACCCACCAATTTACTACAGTCAAGAGCCATTCTGAGGTGCATACCAAGATGATAGATATGGTGGACCCCCTTGTAATTACCGACAAGCCCCATCATATGCCTATGAACCACCTCAACACAACTTTGAACCAACACACTCACAAGCCAACTACCACCATTCACCTCCATATGACCCTAACCCTTATCCACCCCAATTCCAACTTAATTACTCCCAAGAACCACCACTTTCCTATGTACTATATCCATCACCCCAAGAATCAAGGGAGCAACTCAAGGAAACATTAGAAAAATTTCATGCCACACTCCACCAATTGAATCAAGTGATAAATCGACTACCTTCCCGACGTTCGGACACTCAAAGAACCCTCATGGCTTCATGTGGGCAATCTAATGAAGAACGCAGCATGAAGGAGATACTAGAAACTCCAATGGACAGTAAGGAGCATGATTTTGTACTAGAACAAGTGGAGGAAGCTGAAATTATTGAAGAAGAAGAATTGGTTGAAGACTTAGGAGATGCTGAACCTCCATGGGAATCCAGAATTGAGGAGAATTCCGTCAAGAAATTTGCAATTGATGCTAAGGAGGATAGTGCACAACCCCCAAAGTAGGAATCTTATGAAGAACTGGACGGAACAGCTCCAGAAGCAAGTTTCCTTGATAATGATGATCACGAGTCAAATTCTCCTAGTAATGAACTTGCATCCACAAGTGAACTCTTTGAGATGGAAGAATCTTCCCCAAGTGAATACGAAGATGATGCGGAGGTAGACTTTTCGCAACCTCCAACTTATGATTTGAGTGATGAGGAAGATATCGAAGACTTTGATCAAGACGTGGTTGAAATTAAAGAATTTCACAGGGAAGTGGAGGAATTCACCGAAGAATACCAGGGAGTAGAGCTTGCAAAACCACTGGAAACACATATCCCAAGGCCATTACTACCCAATACAAAATTTGAGTGGTTAAAATCCTTAGCCTTTTTCTTTACTATTCCACTTGAATATGGTTTGCTTGAAACAGATGGCCAGCTTAGAGCTCTTTGTGGATTTAAGAGTAAAAGGGAAATGGTTCGTGCTCAAGGCTGGTATGCAAGATTCAACAAAGTTCCACGCTTCACTTTGAAGTGTAGGGATTGGTTTCAAGTTCGATTGAATGGGTCTCGGAAGATGTTTGGTCATCTCGGTGAGAATACAACTTCCAAACCGCACGACTGAAAAAATATAGATCGAGACAAAGGCGGATGCAAAAGCAAAGTTTCTGATCCTAGAATCTATTCTGACATTCAACACCTCAGGAGCCTGTTTAAATTTGCTCAAAGGCTTTATATGCCTAGTTTGGGACCCCGGAGGCTATTGGAATTCCAAACACTGGTGGAGATTTTTGGATGAATTCAAGCACAAGCCACCATAACAAGGAACTCCCCAAATGTCCAACTTAAGGACTTTAACTAAAAGTGCTAGGTGAGAGATAACCCACCGTGGTATGATCGTTCCTTTTTCAGTTTTATTTCATTTTGTTTGTTTTTAAGTTTTATTTTATTCTATTTTCATTAAACCTGGAATTCTTCATATCATCCACATCATCATTGCATATTGCATACTGCATAATTGCATATATAAAAAAAATGTCACCCCACACGAGTGCGCAGGCCACGCGTGGGCGTCGATCAGCAATCGGCGTAAAGATCCAATACACAGAAAGTTGGGCTGGAATCGTGCGGCTAGTATGCCTTTAGCACAAATTGGCCCACGCGTTCGCGTCCCTGACGCGAACGCGTCACTTGCACCACACACACCCCACGCGAAAGCATGCGCGACGTGTACGCGTCGCATGGATTTTAGGGAACCTCATGGAAACAGAGAGTTACGCCAAAACAACGCTGGAATCGTGCGTTTAGCGCAATTCTGAGCGATGCGTACGCGTGCCCCACGCATACGCGCCACTTTCATTATCCCACAATCACGCGATCGCGTCAATGACGCGTTCGCGTCAGCACCCCTTTTGCCCCAATCATGTGATCTCTTGCTCCACACGTTCGCGTGGATTCAAAATCACTAACCCCAACCCACGCGAAACCCTACCCTATTCGCGTCCCCAAAACCCCCCTCCCCCTCTGCACTCTCCCGTCTCCCATCCCCCAACCACCACCACTCCCAGCCATCCAGCTCCGACCGCCGCGCTGCCATCCCGACCGCCACGCCACGCTCGCCGGAACCCCCTCTCCTTCTCTTCTTTCTCTTCTTCTTTTCCCCCTCTCTTCCACCCCTTTCACCCACTGCCGCCCCATCACCA